>NW_027104337.1:42816-78356 GCF_902728285.1 Clytia hemisphaerica | reverse complement strand
GTCGCTTTCTTCGTAACTTTCACAAGTATTTCTTATGCTTAGTTTTATCAACCCGCATATCTCGTAATTTCCACGTGTTTCTAAGACTAATTTCAGAAAGATTTCATTGAGAGATAAATAAAAAGCAAACTTTTACAACATATCTACCAATTTTATCGATAAACAGCCTTATAGTTTTTAACAATAAAATGTATCGATATAATTTTTAATAATCTTTCAAAAAGACTGAGCACTAAGATCATTATCGCTTGAAAATCTTTGACCATAAAAGAATAAATTTACTTTCCATTAAACGGGTAAAAAGATTTTTGGAGCAACGTGCAAACACAACACTTTTGTTTGGAGCAATGAGGCAAACGAAACTCGATAAGTCAAGAAATCCATAAACCTACAACATGTATAAGAAGACCACTTAAATTTTAACAAAACACCAAACACTGGTTCAAAGCTGGCGAAAACAGTAAAATGGCGCTAACAGAAAAACAAATCTTCATTTTTATCTGCATACAATGGTTTGCGTATACATCAGCCACTGGCAATGAAACAGTAGATGTCTTGGTTGACCGATCAATTTCCAATCTCCAGAAAATCAAACTAAAGATGAAGTTATTTTCTCTGGTCAAAAAGATGTATGGCGATTGCTTGCCATGTAGATCGATCTCTAATAGCAAAAGTTGTGATTGTACAGCCATCAAACCGATGAAAGATTGTCTGGAGTTTTTGCAGAACGGCTACACCAAGAATGGAATCTACAAAGTAACACAGAAAGAAAACGTCTACTGCGATCAAACCACTCAAAATGGTGGCTGGACGATATTCTTAAGGAGACAAGACGGATCCACAGACTTCAAACAGAACTGGCTGGACTACAAATATGGTTTTGGTAAGCTGACCAGTGAATTTTGGCTTGGAAATGAAATAGTCCATGATTTGACCAAACCATCAGTGGCTCCAAAGAAGTCAGAGCTGTTGATCAATATGCGAATGAAAGGACAAACCAAATTAGTTTTCGCCAAATACGACACTTTCGAAATTGGAGATGAGGCGAGCAAATACACATTGACGATCAGCGGTGTATCAGGCGATGCACCTCATTCGACTGGATCATTATCTTTTCTTGTTTACCATAACAACATGAAGTTTTCAACGTATGATCAAGATAATGACAAGGCTTCTGGCCATTGTTCGACTCATTACGGAAGAGTTGGCTGGTGGTTCAATGGTTGCTACAGAACGCTTTTGACTGGTAATTACAAATTTACAAAGGGTAACGGCGAAATCTATTGGTACTTGTATCCCAAGGTTCAACCCGAATTCGTCGAGATGATGATGCGCCGTAAGCTCTAAAGTAAGTTCATTTTATAGATTAGGATATGATTTCAAAATCGTTTCAAATCAAAAAAAGAAAATAATTTTTAATAAAAACTTCAACCAGGGTGTCAACATTCGGATTTTTGACATCGCGACACGTAACAAAATTCTTGTTATGACTTGACTTTTTTCCTCTGATGGTTCATTTTCAAGCGACATCAAAAATTTACCGTGCACGTAATAAAATTGTGGCCATTTGTTACCAGGTTACTTAAAAATTTGTTTCGTTAAAAATATTGTTTGGGCTATTTTTTGATTGGGTCAATAGTAAAATTTTCTCTGTGGGATTCTCCAACCCTAAATCTATATATTAATAGTGGTAGTCTGTATGTGTGTTTGTCTGTGTTTCCTACTTTCGTTTTCGCTTTGTTTGTGTTTTAAAATTATGACTTTTAGTCTCTTGCTCCACAAATTTGTTTTATTGGATTCGCGCCATTTGCAAAAGGTCGGATAGAGCTTGGTTTAGACTTTATTAAGCCTTTGTTTTGAAATTTAAGGCCCATCTACATTTAGTAATTCTAACTTCTGCCCAGACTTGCCTTTTTCTCTCTTCTTTTGTTTTAAATGTTTTCGAATGTATTTAACGATCGTATTTATTAATGACATTCGAATTCTTTTCAAAACAAAACAATTTCGTTTCATAGAAAAGAATATTTCAAAAGTAAATCAAAACATAAAAAGGTTTGTGGACAACAACAGCATTCAAAGGGCGATATAAAGCATAAGAAAAAATCAGTTCACTTCTTTTTTCTTATAAAAATATTCAAGCCGTCGTTAGTTTAAAGCCCGAAGGGCTAAAGTTCAATCTCTAACCTTTCTCAGGCAAGAAAAAGTGAAGCTTAAAAAATGCGCCGCATTTTTGACGACAGATTGAATCTAGCAATTCCTTTGTTTACGATTGATATTTTTTTCGAAATTTAGAGGTAAATTTTATAGTATTAATCTGTCATTTGTGTAAAAACCAGGCGAGCCGCTCAAGGCCGCGCTACTTTGGTAGGATTTGTTGGCTTCAAATCCTACCAAGGAGATTGACTTCTAGCCCTTCGGGCTTATACTTCATTGGTCGTTACTGCTAAAAAGTGTGTACGTCATTTTCCCGGGGGGGGGGGGGGGGGGACTAGGGCTTTATGTCTCGGGAGGGGGGCAGTAAACGATCCAAATATGGTTAAAAGATAAGACACCCGGTTAAACGTTGTACAGATTTCTTTTTTTTATTTGATCGCTTTTTTAAGCCAGCTTCAACATCCAAAGGACTTTTAGTGCGTTCAGCTACAACAGCTTAACCGGCGTGCGACGCCGGATACCGGCTAGTCCACCTTAATTTTGATAACATCATCGGACGTCCAGAAAATCTTATAGTTTCAATACATATATAACATGTAAAATTACTTTCTTTTTTCAGAACAACCTCAAAACCGTGGACACGAAGAAATGAAAAAATTTATAAAGAAGTTCAAACGATCAGATGAGAATCAATACAGTACAATCATATTTTAGTCTAATTTTCTAAGAAATTGTATGTTTCAAACTCTGAAAAAACTTGAATGTTCTTAAAATATTCTTTAATTTGTAGCTTAGATATCGTATGTTCTTATTATAAAAGCATATTGTTTTTTTCGTTCTTTCGGTTAAATTTTTTTTGCAAGAACGTCCGAAGATTTTGAAACCTTCGGACCGTGGGTTTTAAGTCTAAAAAATGTTCGTAATATGCTCCTATTTTTAGTCTAGTTTTCTAAAAGAAAATTGGATGTTTTAGAGTATGAAAAAACTTTCACGATGTTTTTAGAATGTTCTTATTTATTTTGGGTATAACAACAGGGTTTGTTACAAAATTAAGGTGGACAAATCTTTTAGCCGTTTTAGAAACACTATGGGGATGAATGGGTTTTTGAGTTATCTTGAGTAACGCTTGAAGGAAAATGTTGACTAAACACATCAAGATTTCAATTTTTGAACCAGTTAGCCTCTAACAACCATTTTCACAAAATTTCAATTTTTATCTAAAAAATGATTATGGTTTTGATTCACCTCACGGATGAATCAAGGCAAGGCAAGGCAAGGCATGGTTTTGATTGAAAAAGTAGTCTCGAAATTTTGTCTACTATCTGAAATAAATTTCAAGTCGACCTAGAGGACGTCGAATAATCCATATTTGCTATCTTTTAGCTACCTTCAAAAGTCTATCTAAAAAATTAAACTTATTAAGTATTGTCTGGCCTCAAGGTCGAGTTGATTTTTGATTTTCGATGATATATGGATGTTTGATTATAATATTTCTAGAATCTATTTCTATTTTTTTATAGATTAGGGGTTGTCATTTATAAAATACTAACTATCGGCATCATCGATGCTACCGGTTTTCAAATGAATCTCTTTACAAAAATGTCTAACTAAATTTTGAACATTGCCATTTATGTTGACGATAAGTTTATATACGGTTGACCCAAAGCTAATACCACGATATTTTCTCGGATATTTCGAAAATCTCTCTTAGACCCGTTATTTCAGTAAAAAAAATTTGGATATCGTTATTTTGAATCAGTTTATAAAAAATTAGGAAAACCCAATGAGCTAAATCCGAAAAATGGTAACAGAGCTAGGAACAGGCCAGAAAGACGAACGAAAGAACGAAAAACGGTTATGATTTGTAGGACCTTAAGCCAAAAGTTATAATTAAGATTTTAGCGAATAAGACTATTTTACTCAGTAGGTCATAAGTTTTTCTTTTTATTCAAATTCAGTGACTAAAGCTAAATAAAAAGAGGCACACCACGTAATCCTTGCTCAACAAAAGTTTGCTAAACGGTAGCGTTTTTATGGGTTGATTCACAACCTTTATAACATAAACTTTTCAGGGATAAAGGAACTGTTTCGCAAAGAAAGGCTCTAAAGTTTGTCTCAAATGTCTCAATATGTAGACACTTTACTTTTTTGATAATTTCTCAGCACCCATTAATGCTATGTTAAAACAAACTAGATGCTTTGAATGGACATACCTAATGATAAAAGTTAGATAGCAATAAGGAGAAAACGAAACTAATCAGTCAGAAAATAATAGCGTTTAGCGAAAATACATAGCGCATTAAATTTCATCATTGATTGTTGACAGGGGAAAGGGAAGAGAGTGTGTTAATTTAAAGGACCTCCGAGGTAGGTTCAAAAAGCTATACACCGTTGGAATGATAATTTCCGGGAGAATTATCAAATATTATTGAAAATTTCCGTTGAATCGAAAATTGAAGATGAAAAACTTAAGATTCAACAAGTGATACTTTTATGGACCTACTTGGTTATGCATCTAACAAATATAATTGATATCTACGTGAGCATGACCGTTAAACAATCATTCAGAACACAAATAGTGACGATCTATTAAAATTAGTCGTTTGTTTCTTATAAAAAAATGTTTAGAAACCAAAATTTCATGCTCCTGAAATATTCTTTTGTATTCAAGACTTTGTGAGCAAAAAAAACATCTATCTCATTAAAAAATTGAGTAATTTGGCTAAGAACATTGATGTATGCTTATTAATAGCGATTCTTATAAATAAAGACGCGTTTTTTGAGCTGAAAAATTCTTTGTTTACAAAAATCTACTTGAGCCATCTTTTACCTACTTTCATGCAAAAAAAAAACAGAAAAAAACAATGATCCAATATTTCACAAAGTTAAAAAAAACCTTTTTTAGCCGTTTTTTGGCCCAAATTTGCCCAAAAACATTTTTTTTCGAAAATCGGGCTCCGTCACATTCGAGGGTTTATAGTTATGCATCTTGAAAGAGAATGAAAGAGCCAATCTCCAGAAAAGCTAATACCTAAGTAATTGATAATTAATGTGCTTATAAAAAAATATCGAATTTGGCCAGTTTTTCTATAAAAACACGCTACAGTATATGGCCCCCAAAACGGAGACGGCCCCCAAAACGGAGGTTTTCATTAAAATGAAGATTCTGACTTGTAGATTTATCAGAATTAAACGATTTTTGTTTATTTTGAAAGAATGATGGTTATACTTAAAAATGAGCATGTTTTTGCTGGTTTGTGACAAATTCAAAATAACATATTTGCGTCTAAAGGAAATATTTTGACACCAAAATTAGATAAAAATTGCATATAACTCACTCTAGCACCTTGGATATTGAAAATAAGTTATGAAAATGGGGTATAGGAAACTTTCTACACCTAATGCAGTTCAGAAAATGCAAATACATCTGTGACTTTAGAGGCTGGGTAAAAGATATAGCATCAACCAGTATTTTGGAGCCCTAGAATCAGCATTGAAATAAACCGAAAATTCTGAATATGAGAAAAAGCAAAAAATTTTGGGATTCTATTCCTATCACCTTGAGTTAATAGTTTATAACAAAAAATTAGCATTATATATAAAATTTTTCGCTGAATCAGCAAAAACGGCAAATTCTGTCATTTTTTTGCATAATAAGGAGAAAAATATCTTTAAAGCTTAATATTTTCAGTTTCAGTTAAGCTTATTTTCTAAAATTTTCACAGCTTATTCCATACATGAATGGAACTCTTTTCAAAGAGATTTGTTTCAAAACTTAATTAAGACGTTGTAAATCAAATTGTCATTTGAAATTTCTAATTTTTCAGTTTGGACTTTGCAATATCGAAAATCTTGAATTATTTCATAAAAAATCATAAATTTTATCCATTGGGTCGAAAATTTAAGGGAACAAACCAAATATGTCATTTTTTCCCCTATTACCACTGGGCTTAATAATTTGATTTTAACTACACCTCCGTTTTGGGGCCCCCAACCTGCATTTTGACAACCAGGGTTACTGTAAAAATTTTATCAAAAAATTTATGCCCAAAAACCCTCTAAATCTTTCAAACTATGGTCAAATTTTGTATTCATATCTCAAAGATATCTCGAGAAATCGCTAAAATTTCAAACCTCCGTTTTGGGGGCCATTAGAAAAAAGCTCCCTTCTTTCCGCGATGAAAAATATTTTTTTTTTGAAAAAGAACTTCCAGGAAATAAAGTAGAGATGTTAAAGGTTTTCATGCAGCAAAAATTTTTGTAAAATCTCTTTTGCTCTAGATTTGAGAGAAATTTCAAATTTGATCGCCGTTTTGGGGGCCACATACTGTAAGCAACCAAAATTTCATGTCTAAGCACACATACTCTCTAAAAGTAAGCCCTCATGAGCAAAAAAAAAAACATCTATTTCATAAAAAAATTGAGTAATTTGACTAAGAACATTGATGTATGGTTATTAGTAATTCTTATAGATAAGCATGTGCTTTTTGAGCCAACAAATTTTTTTTGCAAAAATCTGTTTATAAAGCCATCTTTAACCTATGATGGTACCCTACTTTCATGCAAAAAATCAGAAAAAACTAATGATCCAATTTTTTACAAAGTCCAAAAAACCCGATTTTTAGCCGTTTTTTGGCCCAAAAAATTTTTTTTTCTAAAATTGGGCTTCGTCACATTTTGGCCATCACCATTTTGCACCTTTGTACCAAAAATCAAAAGATTCCTATGATTCAATCCTGAGAAAAGTTGGTAACAGACGAACGAACGAACGAACGAACGAACGGACGGACGAACAAACACAGGTTAATTTATAGGACCTCCACCGGGGTAGGTCCAAAAATAGTGACAACAACAAGCTGAAAACAGATTTGAAATCGGCGAAGTTCAAGTATTCTAAAAAGTATATTATGTCATGAAACCAGTAGTTTCATCTGTATTTTTCGTCTCCCATTTTCAATTTATTTGATAGTTCTCCTCGAGAATATCTTTCCAACAGTGTATAACCTTTTATCATACCATAAATCATGATCATAACAAACTTGTATGGATTTCTAAAACTTCAATTGTTTCAATTGTTTCAAAATCCAGTGAGATGATGAGTTTTGAGGGTTTTACTTTATACAAAATTTGTTCACAACTCATTCACCAAACCAACCTGTATTGTTTTTTAAGTCAAATTTGTTCCCGATAATACTTCTTTATCTAATTCCTTATGCTGACTTTTTTTCGCCGCAGAATCAACCATTTGGGTTGATTTGTTGGCAATTCTGTTGTGACTCAATGTTTTAAAAAAATTGCTAGAAAAGAAGAGAAATTACACTAATGTAGATGTTCATTTATGAGGTTGGCTAAATTTTCAACAAGTTCTAGGGCCACGCTACATGGAGATTTTTGCCGTTTAATTTGCAGCTACAGTTTAATTGGAACGCGTCTTTGTCATTAGTACACAGTGCCAATTTTTTTTTCTTTATTTGGCACTGTGTACAAATGACAAAGACGCATTCCCAGTTAAACTGTAGCCGCAAAAATTAAACGGCAAAAGTTTTGGAAACGTTCCAAACCAACACTTTTGTTTGGAGCAATAAGGTAAACAAATAGACCAGCTCCTGAGTGCGGGGTAGCACCACCTAGAGGGGTCCTAAGTTACAATACGATTTTCGTGTTGGTTAACATCTCTAGTTTATGGAATGGAAAGGTAAATAGCGTTTTAAGGGGGCTTTTGGTCTCCAGAGGGTCTGAAGTAGGGGGTCCTAAAGCGCCAGGGTAAGGAATTACTATGGAGAAGCCGTTTTCCTCTCAACAACATCAGCCAATATCTTTTGAACTAGCAAAGGAAATGACTCGAAATTTTGCAGAAATACTCAAAATAAGTAGTAGAAGTATTTGAAAAAAAAAATTTTCGAAAAAAAATTTCCGAGGGTTTGCCTGAAGAAAAACAGGCAAAAAACAGCCATTTTTACCTAATTTTGGCCTGTTTTGACCATTTGAACCAAATTGAAAACTTCAAAATTTAAAAAAACTCCATAAAAATAGGAAAACGTTGGAATCTATCAATCATGAAAAATTTCAGTTTTATGACGTCATTATTGCACTTTTAGGCTTTCAGGGGGTAAAATTCTTTTTTGCCTATTTTCACCTTTTCATCATTTAAACCCATTGAGGAGCCCAAAATCGTCGAAAACTCCATTATATATAGAACACATTGGACTCTATCAAAATCATGAGTTCAGTTGTGACGTCATTATGGCACTTTTTAGGGTTTCAGGGGCTAAAAATTGCTATTTTTGCTCATTTTTCATCTATTTTGATCATTTAAACCCATTGAGGAGCCAATAAATCGTCGAAAACTCCATTTATATATAGAACACGTTGGACTCTATCAAAATCATGAAGTAATTTCAGTTTGTGACGTCATTATTGACACTTTTTAGGGTTTCAGAGGGTAAAAATTGCTATTTTTGCTCATTTTTCACCTATTTTGATCATTTAAACCCATGAAGGAGCACATAAATGCTCAAAAAGTGTTCAAAATAAGTGGAAAATTTGGGACTCAGCTTATCATAAAAAGGTTTCAGTTTGTGACGTCATCAACTATCACTTCTTAAGCATTTCAGGGGGTAAAAATTGCTGTTTTTGTCTATGATTAACAATCCATATAGAAATAAGTAACAAAAAATAACAAAAAAGATGGTAATTAATCTAAAATTCTTCGTCATCATCGTCAGATGGTTCATAACTGTCCTCCTCAGGGTTGTCATCATTATCTGTGTATCCTTCATGAAGGAGTATGTCCTCGACATCATTTGGAACACTTCGTCTACCCATTTACTACCATCCTCATTCCAACCATGAAGAGTGATATCAGGATAATCTATTATATTCTCCAACGAACATTTCCGTACTTCAGCCACATAGTTAGCTCTTAGTATGTGGAGCTTAAGAACAGATTTGCAGGGTGGTAAGTTTGCTAGGTCGACAATTTTTCCTTCTTTTTTGCATTTTTTCGAAGATCTTTTCGCACTTTGTCAATTTGATTCCTTGTAACCCACAGCTTACATAACGAAACTTTTCCAGTTGGTCGCCGACATCCTCCGATAACTTTCACCAAGTGCTGCAAACGCGTCAAGAAACTGGCTGTTTTCTTTCATCACATTGAAACACGTTGCCTTGCCCTTTCGGAAAAACGATGAGACATAGCCATTCCCCGTAAAAGAATGGAATCTGATCAGAGAGCTTTTGATTTGTTGAGAGATGGGGTTATTGTTGAGGTTAATCGTATTGCGGTTTTTCCCAACTCCATAATCCAAACACAGTCTCGGAGATGAAGAATAAGGGCAACGGCGATTACAAAAATATCTGTATCACCGGAAGGTGACCGAATCAGGACGGAGCCCTTTGTCGATTTGCTGCATCGTGAGGATGTGATACCTGAAATATGAAAAATAGCTTTATCTAATCTAGTAGTACCTTTGTGTCTGCTTCTTCCTGGTTTGAGGACAAGTGTGTAGCTAACGACGGTGGCAAGTTGTTAAAATTGCTTTCTATTCTTGTTTTTGACGACTTCACCATAATCATATCACTTGAACTCGTTTGTCTCGCTCCCCATCTTTGATGAGACTGACTTGTACGTGTCGCGACTATGTCAACCGTTTATATCTTCGGAAAAGTGGCTATAATTTGTTGAATAAATCTCGTACGTTTCGGGGATCTCATCTCCGGATTGTGTTGGATTATGGGTGGGAAAAACCGCAATCGATAACCTCAACAAGATCCCATCTCTCAACAAATCAAAGTCTCGATCGGATTCCTTCTTTACGGGATGCTTGTTCATGTTTCCGAAAGGCAAGGCAACATGTTTCATGTGATGAAAACAAACAGCCAGTTTCTTGACGAGTTTGCAGCACTTGTGAAAGTTATCGAGGTGTCGCGACCACTGGAAGTTTTAGTAAGCTGTATGGTACAGGAATCAAACATTAAAGTGCGAAGAAGATCTTCGAAAAAATGCAAAAAGAAGGAAAAATTGTTCGCCCTAGCAACTTACCACCTGCAATCTGTCTTAAGCTCCACATACTAGAGCTACTTGTGGGCTAAGTATGGAAATGTTCGTTGGAGAACATTAGATTATCCTGATATCACTCTTCAGGGTTGGAATGAGGATGGTAGTATTAAATGGGTAGACGAAGTGTTTCCAAATGATGTCGAGGACATACTCCTTCATGAAGGATACACAGATAATGATGACAACCCTGAGGAGGACAGTTAAACCATCTGACGTGAGACGAAGAATTTAGATTAATTACCATCTTTTGTTATTTTTGTTACGATTTCTATATGGATGTTATCTAGACAAAACAGCAATTTTACCCTCTGAAATGTTAATAATGATAGTGATGACGTCAAAACTGAACCTTTTTATATATAAGCTGAAGTCCAAAATTTCACTATTGAAACTTTAGATTTATGTGCTCCTTATGGTTTAATGATCAAAATAGGTGAAAAATGGAAAAAAAAAAATAGCAATTTTTACCCTTGAAACCCTAAAAAGTGCCAATAATGACCTCACAAAGAAATACTTCGGATTTGTCGAGCCAACGTGTCTAATATAAATGAGTTTTCGACGATTATTGGTCCTCAATGGGTTTTAAATGATGAAAATAGGTGAATAGGCAAAATACAATTTTTACCCCTTGAAAGCCAAAAAGTGCCAATAATGACGTCATAAACTGAATCTTTTCATGATCTTGATAGATTCCAACGTTTTTCATATTTTTATGGAGTTTTTTAACATTTTGAAGTTTTCAATTTGGTTCAAATGGTCAAAACAGGCCAAAATTAGGTAAAAATGGCTGTTTTTTGCCTGTTTTTCTTCAGGCAAACCCCCGGAAATTGTTTTTCGAAAATTTTTTTTTTTCAAATACTTCTACTACTTATTTTGAGTATTTCTGCAAAATTTCGAGTCATTTCCTTTGCTAGTTCAAAAGATATTGGCTGATGTTGTTGAGAGGAAAACGGCTTCTCCATAGTAATTCCTTACCCTGGCGCTTTAGGACCCCCTACTTCAGACCCTCTGGAGACCAAAAGCCCCCTTAAAACGCTATTTACCTTTCCATTCCATAAACTAGAGATGTTAACCAACACGAAAATCGTATTGTAACTTAGGACCCCTCTAGGTGGTGCTACCCCGCACTCAGGAGCTGGTCTAAAAACTCGATAAGCCAAGAAATTCATGAACCTACATGTATAAAAAGACCACTAAATTTTAACAAAACACCAAACACTGGTTCAAAGCTGGCGAAGGACAGTAAAATGGCGTTAACAGAAAAACAAATCTTCATTTTTATCTGCATACAATGGTTTGCGTATACATCAGCCACTGGCAATGAAACAGTAGATGTCTTGGTTGACCGATCAATTTCCAATCTCCAGAAAATCAAACTAAAGATGAAGTTACTTTCTCTGGTCAAAAAGATGTATGGCGATTGTTTGCCATGTAGATCGATCCCTAATAGCAAAAGCTGTGATTGTACAGCCGTCAAACCGATGAAAGATTGTCTGGAGTTTTTGCAGAACGGCTACACCAAGAATGGAATCTACAAAGTAACACAGAAAGAAAACGTCTACTGCGATCAAACCACTCAAAATGGTGGCTGGACAATATTCTTAAGGAGACAAGATGGATCCACAGAATTCAAACAGAACTGGCTGGACTACAAATATGGTTATGGTAAGCTGACCAGTGAATTTTGGCTTGGAAATGAAATAGTCCATGATTTGACCAAACCATCAGTGGCTCCACAGAAGTCAGAGCTGTTGATCAATATGCGAATGAAAGGACAAACCAAATTACTTTCTTTTTTCAGAACAACCTCAAAACCGTGGACAAGAAGCAATGAAAACATTGATAAAGAGTTTCAAACGATCAGATGAGAATCAATACAATCATATTTTAGTCTAATTTTCTAAGAAATTGCATGTTTCAAACTCTGAAAAAACTTGAATGTTCTTAAAATATTCTTAAATTTGTTGCTTAGATATCGTATGTTCTTATATATAATCATATTGTTTTTTTCGTTATTTCAGTTAAATTTATCTTGTAACAACGTCTGAAGATTTTGAAACCTTCGGACATGGGCTTTATCCCTAAAAATGTTCGTAAGAGGCTCCTATTTTTAGTCTAATTTTCTAAAAAAAATTGGATGTTTTAGAATATGAAAAAACTTTCACGATGTTTTTAGAATGTTCTTATTTATTTTGGGTATAACAACAGGGTCTGTTAAAAAATTAAGGTGGACAAATCTTTCGGCCGTTTTAGCAACACTATGGGGATAAATGGGTTTTTGATTTATCTTGAGTAACGCTTGAAGGATAATGTTGACTAAACACATCAAGATTCTATTTTTTAATCAGTTAGCCTCAAACAACCATTTTCACAAAATTTCAATTTTTATCTTAGTGTCGGAAGGATTTTCATTTATCTCGAGCTCAAGCTCGAATGTGAAAAACTAAAAACAAATGTGAAATTCATTTTAAAAATATAGATTAATACAATACCACATATTCTACTCAAAATAATTATAGTGTGTCCATCCGACACTAAGATAAAATTGTTGCTTGAGGCTAACTGATTCAAAATTTAAATCTGTTTTTACCAAAATTTTGATGTGTTTAGTCAACATTATCTTTCTGTCTTTTACACTTCAAAAAATTATTATGGTTTTGATTGAGAAAGTAGTCTAGTTTCGAAATTTTGTCTATCATCTGAAATAAATTTCAACTCAACCTAGTGGATGTGGAATAATCCATATTTGCTATCTTTTAGCTACCTTCAAAAGTCTATCTAAAAAATTAAACTTAAGTATTGCTTTGTCTGGCCTCAAGGTCGAGTTGATTTTTGATGATGGGTGGATGTTGGATTATAATATTTCTAGAATCTATCTTTTTTTTTTATAGATTAGGGGTTGTCATTATAAAATATATAACTATCGGCATCATTGATGCTACCGGTTTTCAAGTGAGTTTTCATAATATTATATTCAAGTTTCTTGTTAAATGTATCTCTTTACAAAAATGTCTAACTAAGTTTTGAACATTGCCATTTATGTTGACGAGAAGTTTATATGCGGTTGACCCGATGTTAATACCACGATATTTTCTCGGATATTTCGAAAATCTCTCTTAGACCCGTTATTTCAGCAAAAAAAATTGAATATCGTTATTTTGAATCAGTTTGTAAAAATTAGGAAAACCCAATGTGCTAAATCCAAAAAAAATGTTAACAGACCTACAAACGAACAGAAAGACGAACAAAAGAACGAAAAACGGTTAAGATTTGTAGAACCTTCAGTCAAAACGTATAATTAAGATTTTAGCGAGTAATAGTTCAAGAGCCAACGGCTTTTTTATTAGGTCATAAGCGTCAGAATTTTAACCATCCTCAACGTGTTCGCCGTAAAAAAGTTTTGTCAGATCGAACACTAGCGGTCTCCTTGATCTCCACGAGCCCAAAAAAGTGGTCAAAAAAGGGCTTAAATTTAGCTAACGAGCGTCATGGCTGAAATTTTACAGGTGATTAAAGTCTGTCCAGATATAATTGGCAGTGGAAACAAGAATATCTGTAACTTTTGATAGTCAAATATAATTATGGAAATTTTTTTTGCTTGTTTTAGAAAATCAAAAGCGCTATATTTGAATGTATTTTTAGTTGAAAAATTCGCGATTTTTAGTAGTCTAGCAAGCTAGACGACTAATTCAGACATATTAGAAATAAAGCAAAAAAGTAAATTTTAGTCGTCTAGAAACCTTTGTGCACTAACTCCAAACAAACAAAAAGTGTCAATATCGCAATTAAAATTTTTTCCCACTCAAAAAAAGTTCTTGAAAATAAAATGTGTGTGGATTTGTGTGTTAAAAATGTTTCATTTGAGTTGATTTTATTTTGAGAGTTTGTTGTTGCTTGATAAATTGTTTTTTCGCTACGCAAGTTTCTGCGTAGCTAGGCCCGGTATCTATAATGCTGGAACACCGGATTCTTCCAGTCGTTTATACAAACTAAATCCCGTATCATTATTTGTGTCTATTATTAGTATTACATGCATTATAAACGACTCCAGTCTAGATTTTTAGCGGCTAAATTTGCGATTGCAAAAATTGAGCTGTTTTTCTACTTATGCTATAACGTTCATCTTTACACCAGTGGTAGTTCGACCTTAGGTTAACAAGTTTATTAAATTTCAAGGCAAACAGAAAAGTCCTTCGGAAGATATGGGACCCGAAATACCCCTTGGTACTACTTTTCTATGAAATATCAAATCTGCAACTCTCCAAGGAATATTATATTGAGCTTTTGAATGCTGGTTGGCTAAAATGTAGCCCGGGTTTCACTTAAAGCTTTTTTTATAGACTTGATGGCGCGATTAAGTGGCCCGGTAATATATGGTAATATGCTTTTGCTTAGGCGGACCTGATTTTAAGTGTTTTTGGAAGGTAAAAACAGTATAAAGCAATATTTTTATTTGAGAATAAGGGATTGCAAATTTGTTAATCGTGTTTGTTTCTCATTTTTGATTATATCTTTCAACTCCAAGTAGTTTTATTGTTATTTGGATTTTTAATTTTTTTTCTTCAAAATGGCGACCTCGCCAAACGCTCCTAGTCTACTTCACTGGACTCAGCGTCATAAAAAATTATCAAAAAGCAAAGTTCAGCCAAAAGTAGACTCTAGTCTAGCTAAAATGACCATCTTACTAAAATCCATTGACAATAGACCTTTTCATAAATTACGTCACGATCATCACTTACCTTGTTTTGAAATCATTGCCATGGTGATTAACTCCCAGTAGATTTCATTAAAACTACTTTCTATTATAAAAAAAAACATCTTTTTCTTAAGGGACATAATAACCATGGTAATCGTCAGCCGTGCAAAATTACTCGAATCTGATTGGTTTAGAGGAGTGCGATTAATCGTTAATTGCACTATTACCACTTTTTGCACTCTTCGGCGGGGGGACACTTTTGTCCCCTTATTCTTTTCTCTCCCAAGTCCTGTGTCAGAGATTTTTTTTTACTATATAATAAAAAACAAAGACGTTTTTTTTCTTAAATATAAATTAACATAAAAGGGGTTGCGGAACGAGCGTTCTGTTTTCGCAAAGCGAAGAAATCTCAAAATGTACTACTCCATTATTAATTAATGCAGAATTACAAAAAAAAGAAAAACTAATATTACAATTCACGTTGAATTTATTGCCAGTGAGAATGTTTGAAAAATTTGAAATGTATGAAGACAGAGGTGTTCCAAAAGCACCTGGGGGTATTTGAAAAGTCATTTGTACTCGATTTTGTGATACTTTTATAACAGCTTTAAAAAATCTTGCTGATCAAAATTACAAAAATATCTGCTCAATAAAACTTTCCTCAGGGTACACTTACAGTAAAATAACAAAAAATAATATCAAAAATAAAAACTAATTAACTCTAAAAATAAGCATCATAGCTCATATTGAGAGCATTCTATACAAGGCATTTGAACTAAAAATAATTTGATGTGTCTTAAAAAAAGCATCATGTAGTCTTTCTTTTGATTGTTTTGCTGTTGTAGTTTTTGAATATTCAAGGTGAAATCGTGATCAAGAAAATAGAGCTATTGATAAGTAGGATATCCTAACTAATAGTAAAAAGTGTATTCCATTTTCACAAAAATACCGTCAACTGCTCTAACTTGGGACTATCTGACAAAACATAAGACGGCAATTCGGCCACCATTTCACCGAACCTCCAAAGTCATTTTACAGTAAGTGAAAATACAGACCAGATATCAACCAGTCCCATGTTTCGACCAATCGTCCCAAGTTAGAGCAGTTGACGGTATCAATAGTTTATACTGTAATTCAGTACATTTTCTAGTTTTCATACATTCATCCAATTCATGCATTCATCCAATTCATGCAATCGAAAAAACAAATCTTGCAATGACTTTTACCCATCTCTTGTATATAAACCTCTTGAAACATTATTAGATTGTAGTAAGGCAGCAATCATTGCATTCAAACATTCACAATTTACCCCTTTCTTGTGTTGCATTATACGTACATTATTGTATATCGAAATTGTATATATTGGACGAGGATCGAGAAAAAAATACAATTATATGCTACAAATTTCCAACATGTTTCGGCCAGAGCTGTTTTCAAGGTATCGAATTGTATTTTATCGAATCTGGATGATGGGAATCGTGTAATGTGCTTGATCTCAAACCACAACAAAGTCCTTATAATTTTATGTAGAATGATTAAAAACTCCTGAAAATATTGTGTCTGTTCTTCACATCGTACCTCCGCGCCACAACGAATATTACTGACCACAATCACCCAATATTCAATGTTCTTTGTAAAAGCGTTCCTCAAATTGTTAAACAACGGCAACGTGACAAAAAATCATTGTTTGGCAACAATCAGTCAGGCACATCCTGGCAAATGAACGGGGTGAGCATTTGCATGGGGTATTCGTCACCCAGTGTAAATGAGATAGGACGTCTCAGGCTAAAAGCGTGAAAATGAATAAAAATGAACTTCAAACAGAAAAAGGGAAAAAAGGAAGAAAACTGGGAACTTCATTTTTTCATTAAAAGTTTCTTCAATCTTCGAAGACAAAATTGACCCATGGAAAAAAAAATTCATCTATATGCAGTTCTTTGAAATGAAGCAAAATATTTCCAACCCAGTTCAATTAAACTGGGTATTCGGCGCTATTACGTCACTTTTGTTTTCGACCCCGTTCATTTGCCAATGGTCGCAAGTGAAAAATACCCCGTTCATTTGCCAGGATGTGCCTGACTGACATAGAATTTTTTTTCATACTGTAGCAGTTATTCAGTATAGATCTAACTCTTCATACAAAAATTACGAGAAATGCATGTATGGACTTTGTACCCTATGCTGCACGCGAGCACTTAAGCCAAAGTCCCGCAAAGGCGGGACAAAAATCAGTTTTTTCAAGTTTGCAAAAAAAACGCCACATAGAAAATCTTTCAAATTCAGTATATGAATAGAGCAGTAAAAAATACAACTTTTCTATTTTTCCTTTTTTTTGCAAAAGTTCTAGGAAAGAAAATAAAGGTATAATGATAATTGAATACTATCCACTGATGATCTGCGGCACTATCCTAAAGCTAGAATCGCTTCGCGTACTCTTCGCTTGAGATAATGATTGACAGATTGAAAGTTGTTGGAATGTTTACTGTACAAGCCTCTTGACTGAAAATTGTTTGTTTTATTGTCAATGTCACAATGATATATATATAGTCTAGAAGTATAAAACCTTCAACTACTCAAAATGGAAACAATAAAGACAAAAACCCACAAAACAAAAAGACAATACAAATACAACAAAAATCTAGAATGAACATTCACAGAAAATCAATCAGGTTGGAGTAGAAAAGGAAAATATGATGACATAGAAATCCATCAATGTAAAACTAGTGATCTAAAATGACTTTAAGGAAGAAAGTAACTCAATATGAGTTAAGATGGAATGAAGTAACTCAATATGAGTCAAAAAATATATTTCAAGAAAACACATTATCTGTTCCTCAGTTTTCGACCTACACAGGATTTCGGCCTTTTACGAAAATATCCTCCTATATGATGGAAATATATATTTCATACTTTCACTAAACACATCTTTTTATATCTTTTTATCTGTGGTGGTGTCTAGCTGGCAGGCCAAGCCAGGTTAATTAGACACCACCCAATAAAAGAAGTAAAAAGATGTGTTTATTGAAAGTATAAAATGCGCGCAATAATATAAAATAAACTAAAAGGTAAAAACCACGGAACCAGCCAAAGAAACTAAAATTACAATGAGAAACGAAGTATACTTTCTACTAGACAAAGTTGCCACACCTTTGACACGTTTCTGCCACAACGTTGAAGAAAGCATACTAGAAGAGAAGGAACTGGGATTGGATTGCCACTATCCAACCCTGTTGCTCTCACACACATTTTACAGTTCAAAGAAGAAGATGGAATGAGTGGGGAAAGAATGAGAATTTAAAAAATTGGACAAGAACCCAGTTCGAAGCCCCGTACGCCGTGACCGCTCACCGCAAGAGCTGGCGAACGAGTGAATCTTGAGAGAGTTGAAATCTTGAAAATTCTGAAAAATGACGAACTATAACCCGTCGAAGACTGCAATCTAACTTTGCGTTTTCTGCACCTTGACATCGCATTCTTTGTATAAAAACTTTGGCTTTAACTTTCAAGTCCTGGAAAAGTAACGTAGAACGAGCAATCCTGAGAAGTTCACCAACAAAAGAAGAATAAAAAATCGATTCTAGCCAGTTGCTATCTTTATGTGGCATTTGGACTATGGAAAAAGGAAATGCATCCCGTTTATCAAACAACTTATAAATAAATATCCCGTCTTTGATGGTAATATCCAGGTTTAAAATAGAAGCATGATTGCCAGAGTGCTTAATTTTGAGTTCAAGCTCATCTTGATAGATATCTCTATACACAGACTGAAACAAGTTACCGTCATTGATAGCACACAAATCATCAATGAATCTTTTAGTCGAATGAAAATGGCGAGCCTTAACCTTATTTTCCTCAATGACCCTGCTCATATACCTTTGTTCGTATTGGTAGAGGAAAAGATTAGCCCAATCTGGCGCCGGATCGATTCCTGTAAAAGTGCCAGACTGCACACAGGAGGAGACTGCTTGGAACACACCGGGTAAATTTCAATCGAAGAGCATGTCAGCTTTTTCTTTACCGTAAAATGCGTTCAAACTAGAAACAAAATACAAAAGTAACTAGTTTGTAAAAGATATGTAAATGTGGACAAAACGTAAGTCCTATAGCTAGTATTCAACTATGAAGATACAAGATATCAGAATAAATGTGATAATGCAGCTATATCAAGCTATAACATTATTAAGAATATGATAAATATAATAGGCTAAACGTAACCTAAGTCCAAGTGTTGTGCCTCAACACTAAGACTGAGAGCTGATAGGCAAAACAAAGGAAACATGTGACCATGCAAAATAAGCACAAAACAAGGAGTGGCAGAAGAAACTTACCAAATTGGCCACATGTGTGAGCTAGTGAACAGCCAAGAATGCAAAAGTGAGAAAACGTGTGTGAAAATATGTTCAAGAAATCCTAAGATCATATCAGAACTTGGATATACAAAGTTTGTATCAAAGCATCTTTTTCCTTCTGAAGTGATGATGCCTCTTCAGAGGTCAACTCACAACTAAATGTCTTGAAGTCTCAATGAAAGAAGTGTCAGCTCAATTTATATAAAAATGAGAGACCAATTATAAACTAATTAAATATATACAAGCGTTTTTTCTAGAGGATATATTAAGTTAGGAATATCATTTTTATAAGAAAATATGTTCCTATAAATAAATGTAGCAATTTATAAGGCTGGTGAGCAGTAGACATAGAATACATGATTGTTGTCCTCTATAGCTAAAATGCTTATAATATACAAGAGAATATAAAATTATTTTTCCTTTCAAACACAAAGTCCTTTGAGCACTAAAGTCGTTAACTTTACAATTCCCATGGGAATCCCGATCACTTGACACATAACAATATCACCTGCTTTGAAAAAACAATTTTTCATCAGATGTTTCATAGCAGTTTTCAAAGAATTCTGTGTAAAAGACACAGAAGATTTGGGTTTTGTTTTTGACCAATACGCTTTATCATTTTTAGAAATAGCGATAAACTTGCAGTTACCTGCATCAAATACAAAATCAATGACCTCTGATAGTTCTTTAATCAGTTTGTCATGAGGAATCTTTGTGTACAATGTACTAAAGTCAAAGGTGGAAATAGATTTGGCGTTTTTCTTTTTATTGATTCGGTTGAGTGAATCTAGTACTGGATCACAATTTTGAAGTACCCAAAATTTATTATAATTGCTCAAAAACTTTTTTGGAAATTGTCAACTTGTCTGTAAACAAGCTTAAAAACTAAACTGACAGATCTAGAAATCAGTTTGGTGGAACAATGTTTTGAAGCGATAATGAAACGTTTACAAGTAGGAGTCTTGTGTTTCTTTGGAGTCCAATAGATACATGGGAGATCCAAGTTCTTCTCAGAAACAGCAAGACCAAAATGTTTAGAAAAACGAACACTTTCATTCACTATTTCTGCTTTATTCTGATTAACTCTAATGTATGTTTCATTTCCTGCACCCAAAATCCTAATCTCCTTCAAAATTACTTCAACATAAAAACGTTTACAAATAAATGCAACGTTATTAGCAGCTTTATCAATGGGGACAATAACAAAATTAGTGTGTAAAACATTCAAATAATCAATAACATCTTGTCTTTTGAGCACAGAGCTCACTTTATTGTACCTGATCTTCTTTTTCAAAAATTTTATCTTTTTATCCACCTGTTTTAACACTTCACCTTTCCATTGAAGAAAGTTTTCGTCAGTCTCATTAATTTTGGCTGAAGTCTTATTCACAAAATTATCCAGACCACTAGAAATAACATCTCTGCATTTATTCCAATTGATATTTCGAGGTTCACGATAACTTGGTCCCTTAGATATCAATTTTCGCAAATGATTATTTTTAATAAAACTTAAATCTCCGGTCATGACATGACCATGGTCGACAATCTGACAGTGAAGTGAAAAGTTAGCTCTTTTCATAGTTCTGAACCCCTCCCCCCTTAAATCAATGTTTAAGACCGACCCATGCCCCCTGTACCAGATCAGAACTCCCCAACATTGATATTTGGGGGAAGGGGATCATTAGAAAGAGTTTTCTGCCACTATTTTCCTGACCGATTGTCTGAATTTTTAGAAAAAAATTTGAAAAGGAATTACCCTACCTGCTGAAATCAGACCCACGAAAAAAGGCTTCTGGAAGCCACGTGCGCGCCAAAAAAAACTTTTTTTTAATAGTTATTGCTTAAAACCACTGTACCAACACTTTGCTATAGCTCAAAACAACTGTAAACAAACAGGCTCGCGGGCGCCGGCGTTTTTGGCGTCGCGCCAACTTTTTAGCGCCGCTCCTCGGGTCCTGTCCTTCTATCGAAAAAAGCGGGAATTTTGAACTTCCAAATATGGTAACTCGAACAGGATTGTGAGACCTGTAGGACTTGGGCAAAAACAAGCAGAGACCAGCTGGCCCGACTATTAGCAAGCCAGTGGAAATGCAGTCAGCCACTACAAATTTCCAAGTAAAATAAAAATGAAACATAAAATAGATAACTAAACTATTTACATTGTTTACATATTTACAGAGTACAAATAAAAAACAAAAGATAAACAATGAGTGCTGAAATGGAAGACACTACCAGTTCCAGTCGCAGAACTTATTTGCTAACCTATTCACAAGCGGACCGACAAAAATATCCAACTGTTAGAACATTTGTAGATGTTGTTTTGAAAGCGTTTGCTGAAGTTAAGACCTTGAAGGAGATCAGGGAATGGGCCGTCTGCGAAGAAAAGCACCAAGACTCTGGAACCCAGGCGATGGAAACCAGTTCACAAGTACATCCTTGAAAATGAAGGTTAATTTTTCTACAAAGTTATGCGGGTATGTTGCCGCTTACCGTTATGTCTCCAAGGGTAAACCCATCCATGCAATAATAAGGAGTCCAGGTCACACCACCCTACAATCGACACCAAAGACCGCAAGGGCAATGAGCAGCTTTGCCAAAAAGTGTTCGGTCAAGCGCAAATCTTTGTTGTTAAGCCCCTCTGGTTCACCCGTGGTCAAGAAACGCCGCCTGGACAAAAGTCAAGTTGCAGAAATCATTTTGGCTGAAGGCCTCAAAGATGAGAGGGTGGTACAAAACTTTTCCAAACAGCGTAAGTTGGGGGGAGAGCCTGATTTGTACAATTTTGTAGTCAATTCAAATCCTAAGTCTTTGGCCGACCTTGTGAAAACCACTTGGGACATTGAAAAAGTAGAGGCTGTCGTCAACAGGACCGCAAAAGACCGCCTCACCATTTTGCGTGACAGACTCCGCTCGCCTGACCCTTGCACTTGGTATGCTTGTGCCCGTGAAATATTGTTGACAAATGATATTTGCCACCTTGAATTTGCGCGAATTATGAGAAAGGCATTGAAAGATGGCTGCCGCAAAGGAACGAATGTGATGATTTGTGGCCCTACCAATTGTGGGAAATCCTTCCTCCTTGACCCTCTTGAAATTTCCTTTCATGCCTTTGTAAATCCCGCGAATAATAGATATTGCTGGGTGGGTCTTGAAGAAGCAGAAGTGGTGTACCTAAATGACTTTCGTTGGTCGCCTGAAATGATCTCGTGGAGTGACTTTCTTTTATTGCTTGAGGGTTCGACCGTCAATCTCCCCCGCCCTAGAAATGTCTTTACAACCGATCTTAGGATTGACCGCACGAATAATGTACCCTTCTTCGCTACAAGCAAAACACCAATTGAATTTAGAAAGTTTAATCTTCTTGACTAAGCTGAAACAAAGATGATGGATTCTCACTGGCATGTGTTTAAAGTAAGAAGAAACATTACTAACCCTATCTACATGCCACCCTGTTCAAGATGCTTTGCCCGCCTTGTACTATCAGGAATTTACAATGAAAATGGACACTTCAACGGGCGCTTCAATTAAATGCTCTCAACATCCTATGCTGTTCTATAGTTGATATTTGTTTTTCTGCAAAGACTTGGTTGAAATTTTGTTTTTGAAATGATCACGACACACACACGACACAGTCAAAATACAATCAAACCATTGCAGTCCGCAGACATTTTCAACCCGACACACACGACACAGCAATTTTTCCACTGAACGCAGTAAAATTTTAAAATTTTCACTGTGTCGTGTCTGTCTCGTGTTCAAAATCTCCATTCAGACTCAGCTAAACTTAAGACCTTAACCTAAGTACAAAAGTTTTATAATAAACAATGTTACCACTTTGTTCGAAAACCATGCGACTTGATCACTGATGCCATCCGACGTGGCATCGTAGCAATAGTCTTGTCAATGATATCTGTTGGGTACGCCTGGAATGTTCTTTTTATACGTGCCACAAACTCTTCATAAGTCTCGTGCATGATCTTTTGGTTGAAGGCATCTTCGCTTAGCTGAGTCCGAATGTTGTGGAAAAGATTTTCTATAGGATTCATGTCTGGTGACCGCGGTGGAATTGAAAACATTTCTTATCCAAGCTTCTCCCACTCTCTTCTTGCAGCCTTTGAATTTTTACGTGGGTCTCCGTCTTGTAGCCACAGCTTTCCGGAAGGGCCATCTCCACATGCCCTTTGAAATACTCCTAAAGAAATAAATAATCTTTTGAGTTAAGATTTTCAGAGTGAGATAGCGAGATTATACAAGAAGGCTTTTATTCTACATGTGCTAAGAATGTGCCAGCTACAATGTTTTTGTTTATTCATCAATTTAGAATGTTTTTGTTTATATTTGCATCAGATTTTTTAGTGTTTTCAAGTTTTTGATAGACTTTTTTTAAAGTTTCAACTTGTGTGGGTACCTGGAAAAGTTTCTTTGATGAATTGTCCAAACTTCTCCCTGGAAACAGTCCAGTTGTGCAGCTCACGGCAAATGGGTAATCGCCACAAAAAAGCGCGCCATCCTTCCTCCCGAACCTTCTTTCCGTCCTTTCGTAGTGATTTGAAAGCCTTCTCCAGGTTTCCTCCAAGCCGTTGAGCTTGTCGACATTGCTTCGGCATATGGATTCCCTTTGTGGGCAAAACCAACGCCGTCAAAGTAAAATGCTATGTCTTCAGTCCAAAAACTAAGCGGTTTCTTAACATTCTCTCTTGAGTAGGCGACACGTGTTATCCTGTCTTTTTTGCTCAGGAGTCCCTTCTTTCGGGACTGACGATAGCAATATCCTTTCTTCTTCAAGGTACGTCGAATATCATTGACATTAAGGTGTGTTAGGCCTGTTGCCTGATGAACATGCTTAGCCGTAAACGAAGCCCACCATTTGCGCAATCTTAACAAAGTCTGAATGATACTGCGCTCTTCTCTCTGGTTTACTTTACAAGGTCTTCCGCGATTAAATTTCCTTCTGTCAACTGCATCTCCGGTGGCAGTGGCATGTCGATAGATTGTTCGTTCTGCGTGACAGCGAAACCTTTTGATCAGCTCTGGACACGAGATGCCACACTCCTGGTGAAGCGTCCGCAGCAAAATGGATCTGGCCAGGTCAACTTTTTGATACCTCTTCTTCTTTACGGTCATTTTGTTTTTGTTTTTATTTGTTTTCATTTTTATTCTCTAAAGAAACAAAAGTAAATAGATGTTATATCAATTCATCTTAGTACGAAAAACTTATATATTATATATTATATCAGTATTTAGGTGGAAAACGTACAGATGCAAGACAAGACAAACTTTCCTTTTGTTTACATTTGGGTTTACATAGAGCTATATCAGCAAAGTGTCGTAGTGTAAATACACCGTAGGCATCTCAAAAGTTAGGAGTTTTCAAAAACATGATGATCCGTTTCCAGGGTTTGTTTTGATTATATAAACTACCCGCCAATTTTCTGTAGACTTTTTAAACTGAAAAATCATACCTCACGACAAGCCGTGATTGATTTTTTTTTTGTTTACATGTTTGTTTTTATCAAAGTTTTATATCCTGAAGACCATAATGTGGACCATAGGCCAGCCACCTTTCATAAGAGATAATCTTTTGAGTCTGAATTCAAAAAAGTTCCCTTTTTTTTTCAAAAAATATTTTAAGTCCAAAATCCTCTCAGACAATCTGTCAGTTAATATATTGGCAGTGAAGTGAAAAGTTAGTTCTTTTCATAGTTCTGAACCCCTCCCCCCTTAAATCAATGTTTAAGACTGACCCATGCCCCCCTGTACCAGCTCAGAACTCCCCAACATTGATATTTGGGGGAAGGGGATCATTAGAAGGAGTTTTCTGCCACTATTTTCCTGACCGATAAATATAGATCAATAAATGGAGAATCGTGACACTCACAAGATGGAAGGTTGGTGCCAAAAGTTTCTAATTCTGCTGTATTGATGGAATTTACAGTTTCTTTATAATTAAAGATTTTATTTCTAATCGTAGGAGTTAAAGAGTAAACAATCGATGGTGGATCTTTTTGAAGTTTTTCAGGAAGTTTGGAATTGACAAAAGGCTTGCGAAGAATATTTTTGAGCTGAATAAACTCAAGACCTTTATTGTGGAAATAAATAGGAAGGATGTGGGAAGGAGATTTCTTAACATTAGCTTTATCAATTTTCATAGTCTTTGTAAGAAAAGTATCGATCAATAATTCATTCCATCTTTTCAGAAATATCGCAAGAAAAAAGGGAAGTGCTAGCTTGTTCTGCAAGTTTTCGTAAATTTGACTGTCGAAGCCTATCAAACAAAATGCGACATTTCTTGGAACGTTCTTCCGGAGAAAAAGAAAAAATGGAATGAACAAGAGAATCTAGATCAGAGATCCTAGCCTTAACTTTGCAGCGGTAACGGTGCTCAACAAACTTAGTGCCATGTCTGGGAAGAGTTGGAAATAATTTCCCAGCCGGAATGTCCTTGTTCATAGATTTTACTCGCTCATTCAAACCATATGGATAAATAGATCGTAAAGTTTTTATCCAATGATCTTCTCTTTCTAGTCTAAGTCTTAACATTGCAGGATCAATTTCCCAATTTAAATAACCATCACCGGGCAAAAGTTCAAGAATCTGGATGGTAAAAGTACCCCCGGGACACACATTCTTATACTGATCAATGGAAATTTCACAACCTGATTAGTATTTTAATTGAAGTTTGGCATTAGAAATCACACTGAAATACTTGAAATTTTGCACATAGACAGTCTGATGGTGCCATGTTTCCCTAGTATAAAATTTTTTAATATTCCATGTCAATTATTTTTGGAAATTGTATTCAAAAATTGTGTTTTCATTTTGGCGAGATCGTATGTTGTCTCAAAGTATAGCTTTAAGAAGATTAATATCCGATTAAACTCTCAAATTTATCCCAACAAATTCTCCAAAGAAGATTCCACACAATTACAAGGACACACGTGACTATTGAACCCACGAAATCATTTTCTGGACCCACGAAATCATTTTCTGGACCCACGAAATCATTTTCCAGACCCACAAAATCATCTTCAGGACCCACGTAATTTTTTTTCAGGACCCGCGTAATTTTTTTCAGGACCCACGTAATTTTTGTTTGAACCCACCTAGCTATTTTTGGGACCCACGAACTACCCACGTAATTTTTTTCGGGACGCACGAGGGCACGAAGGCACGAGGGCACGGGACGCACGAGGCACGAAGGTACGACCCACGAGGGGACGGGACGCACGTAATTAATCACACTCGTAGGACAGAAATTCTTTGAATTTCTTCACATATAGATCCGGCAGGTCCAAAATGCATAAGACATAATGCATATTGCATAATGCATAATGGATATTATTTGAAAAATGTCAATTTTAGAGTCTATAATAAGGAGAATTTGAAAGATAATACTTTCAGCAAAACAAATATACCATTTTCTACCAGAAAATAAAGGGTAGAAAGCTGTAAATTTGAATTTTGGTTGATGAAGAAAATCCATGATCCACTGAAAATGCTTGTCGCCATTTTGATTTTCGTAGTGGTATCTTACAGAACGTAGTACAGTGTAGAAAAAACACGAAAATATCTTCTCCGTATATTACTTTTCTGACTCGAAAACGTAAATTTTATAGCAAGATCTTTATTCTGGGTTTTCTCAGAGATCTTTTCGAACAATTGCTAATAAATTTCAACGTGTTTTCTCTTTTATAAAGCATTAACCATGTGAATGCTTTTTGTTTGATAAGCCAATATAAATTAAAGAGCTTCATGCGAAAGCTAGATCAAAGAAAATAGACTTTTTTGCGAAGCAAATATACATGAGCGAAGCAGTTTTGCTATCGTGTACATGTACCTTTAAATCTCACCTACGCTGGGGAGCGCAAATGAAAAATTACTAAATATATCCAATCTTTCAAACGCAGAAATAATTGAGAAAGTCGTCCGCCCTTCCTTAGATCAAACCTAGAATCACGGCGGAGAGACCTGGAATTACGGATGGTTAAATTCGTTTTTTCGAAAATATGTCGGCTCGTGCGTTTAGATATACCAATTCTTAAAAGCTACGGAGATAATACACGGGGTCACCGGTACTAGGTAAGCCTTGTTTTTATCTCCCTAAGGTTTAAATTAGGAAATGTGAAGAAGAGATAAAAAAATCAGCACGGGCTGGAAGCGTTCAAGAAGCGTTCAAAATCTTCAAATGGCGCTCCCTTTTCAAGAAGTCATTGCATTGACCCAAGCAAAGATTTTCCAAATTCGAATGTTACAAAAACATTGTTGTTTTGTTGAAAAGAAAACAGAAAAAGAGGCGGTGCTTGAAAAAAAAAGAAGAAAGAAGTGATACTTTTATGGACCTACCTGGTTATGCATTTAGCATATATAAAATTGATATCTACGTGAGCGTGACCATTAAACAATCATTCAGAACACAAATAGTGACGATCCATTAGAATTAGTCATTTGTTTCTTATAAAAAAATGTTTAGAAATCAAAATTTCATGCTTTTGAAATATTCTTTCATATTCAAAACTTCATGAGCAAAAAAACATCTATCTCATCAAAAAACTGAGTAATTTGGCTAAGAACATTGATGTATGCTTATTAATAGTGTTTATAGATAAACATGCGCTTTTTATAAAATAAAATACTCTTGCAAAATTTAATTTATGAAGCAAAAGTTTTAAGTTTGTTCTCGATGGTTTTCCTTGTTTTTACCCGTAACTCATTGATTTATATTGCAATTTTATGTTTAATTAAGTGTACGGATTAAAACCTCCCAATTACTTACTTATTTCCATGTTAACAAAAAAGGCTACAAGCCCGCTAGATTGACTGATAAAGAAAGTTGCATTCACAAAATATCACTAATTATGCAAAAACAATAAAGAAAAAAATTACTGGCAAAAAATACTGTAACTTTGGATAGCCAAATTTTACTGTAAAGCAAGCAACAGTCTCTAAGAAAAACCCAAATGGCATAATTTATGCGTAAAAAATGTTGTTTATGCGCAAAAGAGATGTCATTTGAAACCGTGATCAATTGTTTTTTTACTGTAAATCCTCACCATTTCGGCTGTGTTCGATACTCAAGATTTTAGGACTGAATCTTTGGGGCTCATGGTTGTCATCAACAGGCTTATGACAGACCCTGGCACATAGGATAAGCAAAGCTGGTGACCGGTATGTGCGAGCCATTAGGGTACCCATTTTCATACCTTAAAAGTTCCTCAAAGGGGTAAAAATTCATAGTTTAGTCCTTCAAAGGGTCTTACAATCACTTAAATCGAGAATCTCCCTCTCAAAGGTCACGATTTTCAAAAATTTTGACCAATACTGCAAAGTTGTATAGGAGCAGGGAGTAAGTTTTGGTTCCTTTCACTATTATTCCAGACCCGATCAATCGAACTAATCTTATAATCAAACTCTCAAGCTCTTATCGTTCGATCAGGTTCAATCGGAAAATCAGTGCGATTAGTTTGATTGATCGGGTCTGGAAATATGGGTTTGCAAGAATTTTGCCCAAAAAATATTTAAAAAAATGAAAATCAAAGTTTCTCATAAATGATTATAATTTTATTCAAAAATGTTCCTTAGGTATCTTAGTTTGAAATTTGAAATGTGTCCCACCTCAAGTATTTCTGGTTTCGGAGATAATTTCCATCTTTGTAGCTAATTGGAGGGAATTTGTCCCATACGTAACAACTATTTATAGGCAATTTTCTAACTTTCAAGTCACATCATAAAGAAAAAACCTTTTAACAATTCTAAGCAATGAAAGTGACCATTTGAAATTCTAGTTGAGGTTTCTGATTTGGGAAAAAATCTCCAAAATTTATCACCTTTTTCAAAAAATGGTGACTTGATTTGCATTTAAGATCCCAGAATGGTCTAACGTGGACCTTTTCTTGCCTTTTTGTTGTTAAATTCAAGCTAAAATTCATAGAGTCAATTGAATTGAAAAATTTACTGCCTTTTTGCTTGGAGTATTCTCTAATCAAGGGTGTGTATTGTGCTAGGGCTCCATTTAGTACGTACGCAAAAATTTTCCAAAAATTTGATATCCCCTCCCCCCTTGTAAGAAGAGAATAATTTTGCTGATCTTTATTATCATACTTTTACTACAAAAAGGGTTGGTGTAATTTAAGATGCACGATCTAACAATTTACGATTCACGATGCACGATCCATGCATAAAGTATGCTGATTATTCCGAATAATTATCATAAAACTTAAATTATATAACATAATTCTAAAACAATGGCATAATCTTTTCCCGCTTTTGTTTACCACGGTAAATTCATGCAACAAAAAAGAAATAAGCAAGCAATGGAACTACGAATAATTACGACCGTAAAATTATGAAAAAAACTAACTTGCATAATAATGTTAATAATGTTGATAATGGAAGCTACCTTGTGAACATCTTACAATAGACAGAGAGTGAAAGTAAACAATGCACAAGAAATATTTTAGCTCTCCTCAGTTTTAACAATCATAATCGAATATAGGAATTTCTTTCTTAAAGCAAATAAAAGAATATATTGGCTAACAATGTGTTTTGCGGACCATAATGTACGAAGCAAAAAACGGGTGCTCTATTATGAGAAAGAATTTTCTTTCGGTAAACAATTCCCCTATATTGATTCAAGCTATGAAAAAGAGAGAGTACAGAAGGTGAATGCACGTGGCCTTCACTTTCTTTTGATCTATAACTGAATTTAAATTGAAAAGAGAATAATTTGTATAATCTTACATAAATGATGTTTTCAAAAATAATGATTTCAGCGAATGAAAGTTTGTACATTACCTAAATATTTTATCATGATTAGCATGATTACGCATGAATTAACATATTTTATGCACGGATCGCGAATCGTGCATCGTAAATCGTTAAATCGTGCATCTTAAATTACACCAACCCCTACAAAAAACTCAATTGAGATAATTGACACACACGCACACACATGCACATACATAATGAAATTGTATTTCAGATAATTAAAACTAAAAGACACTTGGAAACTTTCTTTATTCTGGAAATGTATTCAAAGCTTCAATGGGGAGAGTTTTTCATTGCAGCTGGTATTGAACCTGCGTCAGCTTCATGCTATGCTGAAAAATTTGTAGCCAATTCCATCGAGGTGGACATGGTATCTATTATTGACCGAGAGCTTTTCAGAGAAATGGGTGTGAATGATATTGGTGACGTATTGAAAATAAAAAACTTTGGAAGTAGAAATGATTCATCAAAGACACCAAACAATAAGCCTGCATCACACAACTCAAAATATACTTCACCACAATCACTTGTATTGAGAACCAGGTCATTAATGGAAGGCGCTGCCTCCGGGGGGGGGGGGGGGCACTTAGGCAAAAATAGGTACGAGGACGTGCCGCTGGTCAGGGTACCTTTTTCAGTGCTGCAGAATTACTGACAGGGTATCTAAAATTGCAAAATCCTGATCTGAAAGGGGCGCAATTTCATGATGTGTGTCTGACAGGGTCTGTTTTTGCCGTTTTTGCATGTAGAGTTCTTTTGCAAATCGTTTTGACGCGGCGGTGAGCAGACTCCTGCGAGGGGGAAACAGCTTTTTGCAAATACTTATCGCACGGCCAAAACAGGCGCTTTGCTGCTACATCGACAAGCAGAAATCTCCAAAATTCATTATCATCATGGTCATCGCCATCTGAAAAAATTCAACAAGCATCGACAAGCAGAAATGTCCAAAACTCATTGCCATTACCATCTGAGACAATTCAACAAGCATCGACAAGCAGAAATGTCCAAAACTCATTGGCATCGCCATCTGAGATAATTCAACAAGCATTGACAAGCAGAAATGTCCAAAACTCATTATCATCATGGTCATCGCCATCTGAGACAATTCAACAAGCATCGACAAGTAGAAATGTCCAAAACTCATTGCCATTACCATCTGAGACAATTCAACAAGCATCGACAAGCAGAAATGTCCAAATCTCATTGTCATCGCCATCTGAGACAATTCAACAAGCATCGATCACGGCGATCTAATCTTGGAAGTTCAAGACAATTTCTTTCTCTTTCTTAATTGCTTCCAAAGCGTTCTGTAAAATATCACCGTGTTTTTTTTTTGACAAAATGTTTATTTAAGAGAGAGGTGCGATTTTTTTTCACTTAGTTCATAATTACAAATTCCAGTGATAAGATGAGTGACAGTTTTTTCAACGAAATAAATAAGAATGTCGATTTACGGCTAAAGAAGAAAATCAAGGACAGCAATGTACTGAAGTCAAATCTTGCCAACCCACATTATAAAACGGTATCAATCACAGATGTCCATCGAAAAACTTTTGCCTCACTTTACGGAAGAAGGTTCATGCCCGACGAAATTGTATTCGAACCAAAAATCGGACAGAGAAACAAGAGATTCAATGTCAAAACTTTAGAGCGATTCTCTGAAATTATTCAAGATAATTCAATTATTGTAAAGCCATTGAAATGCAATGATTGTCTTATGATTTGTCCATGGATGCAAGTTGCAGAGGAAATCAATATTGATGTTCAAGTAAAAGGTGCTTCTGCAACATTGCCGTTATGTCAGGGAAGGCTGGTGATTCCCATAACTCAGAAGGAATCAATGATGAGATGCTTTGTTCCGTGTTGTGGCCTTGATGAAAACGATCAAGTTCCAGACTGGGTTGATTCATTTTCATTAATGGAAAATTTTGGTCTTAAACTACCATACAACATTCTCAACAGTGAAGAAGGTATTGGGAAAATATCGGTGAAGAAGAGCCTTTTCGATTTTGGATTCATTCCTAAAGAGCAAGAAATTAATGATGATGATTTAATAAAGGTTCGAAATGACGTTTATGTTCTACGTGGTTGGAGCTATGATATATTCGATCCAAAGCTCAAAAGTTTAAGGTTTACAACAGACTGCAAAAGAAATGCAAACTCAGCTTCTTACGAAGTGTTAATTAAACCTGTGGTAAAGGGGAACTTTATATCGTTACCTGAAACATCACTAAAGAACTATCGTTCTATAGACGTAGCATTTACAAAGTGTCAAGATCTATTTGGACAAATCAACATTTCGTATCAAAATGCATGCTTTAATAGCCTTGGATTTTTAACCCATGATATAGCTGTTTGATTCTTTTATCTTTATGATGTTTTCCGGTTAGTTTATTTTATTTCATCTAACCCTAAAAGGACTTTTACTTGTACATAAATTTACTATGTCTAGAAAAAGAATCCACAAAACATCTCAATACCTTTTTTGTTTATTTCTTATGACGATAAAAATAGTTCACTTTTTCAAACTTTTCAAATTCGAGAAACACTTGGAACTTTCGATATCTATTTAATTTTTAAAGAAAGTTATGTAAAAATGGGTAAAATCATATATTGTAAAAACCGCCTTCACAAATAGTTTTAATAACTTTTAAAGTGTCTTTATAATATTTTACTTTCTTACTCTTTTCGGCAAAATAATAGGAAGATTCCGTCTCAATTCATTTAGTTTTTTTTCATAATTCGAAATTAAGTTTTTTCAAACTTTTAAAGCTTTGAAATAGCTTGACATTTTGAATTAAGTATAGTAAAAATGCAATTATATTTCGGATTTAGATTTTTTGCGTTTTTGACTCCAGAGTGACCACTCAATGAGAGATTAGAACCATACTGCTATAACTAGACATTTGATTATCTCCATTTCCAAACCTAGTTTTGATCATTGAAGATTGATCAATCATTTAATACCACTGAAAAGGTTTAAAGAAGTACAGTTTGACGGCAAAAAACTCAAAATACCATAGAATAGATATGAATGTCAAAAAATGATAATTTTTAAACCCTCTTGAGTTAAAATACTCTGTATTCCAAAATTTTTACTTTCAGGTTCAATTCATATACACCGGGTGACCCAGAAAGATTTTTCTTGTGATGCAATGGGTTCTAGATTAATTTTTTTCTTCATACTAGTAGTAAAGTGTAACTTAAATTTGCAACAGTATTTGGTTCAGTATTTCTTGAGAAAATCTATCTTGAAGTCAAAACGCACAATAAAAAGACACCCCCGTTTTACAGGCCCATTTGGACCCCCTACCCTCTGGAAATACAGTCCTAATAAATCGTCCCCGGTGTAAAAAATCATAGAAGTTCGTCCCCACTGGAAAAAGGCCAGTCCCTATTGAAAAACCTGAAAATCTTTATATCGCCACTATAAGCTTTGAACTACTTAAATGTCTCATCCCCACTAATATTTCGAACAAAGAACAATAGAATTTCCTATACTCAGTGAAAACTTTTTGAGAACACTGTTGGATTTTATGTCTCTTCATTTACCCCCCTGACAAAAATATTCCCACCGAATCACAGAGACAGGTGTGTAAAAAGAGTCTGAAAACACCTAAAAATGGTGTATCAAATCAATAATTTTTTTTAAAACTTTTTCTAAAACTTTTCAAAAATTTCTCAATTTGCGTATTCTTTTGGTTATGAATCTTTATTTTTTATTATTCTTATGAATAAAAAACGCTAATGAAAATACGCACTAATTGAACAATAAAAGTCATACAATATTTGTTTTCTTGATTAAAAATCATCAAATTCGATACCCTTTTTTTAATTTTTTTGATGTTAGTTTTAACTGCAAACCTTGATATTTCCACTGCAACTAACGAATCAAAAAGATAAAAGCAGTGGCTCAAAACTTAAGGTATAGAGCATCCTCTTTATGATCGATTATTTTTTTGGCAAATCAGTATTACTATACAACTCAAATAAACCCCTATATTTATTTCTGGATCACCCAGAATGTATCTATTTTTTGTTAGATGTCCAGAATATCTTATTTTTTCAATTTTTTTGTTCCACCACTTTTTTTAAGGGAACAAAACAGTCAACAAAAAAGTATGTTTTAAAATCCTGCGTTATCTAACCATGCTTGGATTTTTATTGGTCAGTGAGGAAATTAGTAGGCTGCACGCATCCCCTAAAATAGTTTTTAATATAAAATTGTAAAATATATAGGTGTTCTGCAAAATTCTTTGAAGTGATATCCAAGTCCGATTCGAATCCCCTATATCAAAAGTAATCAGAGGGGATGCAGGCAGCCTAGGAAATTAGTAAAAAAAGGTCAACATATTCAGAACTAATTTGAAATAACTGGCTCTGTTGCCTATAGAAATTATCACACTTCTTTGAAATATGGACGAAGGTTTTTTGAATTCCTAATATATACAGCTCTGTTGAGTTTCCCCTTCAGACGACACTAATGAAATCAAAAACGAGTCAGTCTTTACATTGAATTTCTATTGTTTTCAGCGAAAAAGTTCGAAACTTCAAAACCAAATTAATCTCGCCTTTTTGTGAACTAATCGAAAATTTGAAGGTTTTTCTCAGAATCATAAAAGGCATCCTTGGGCCAAATACAAAAATCCTCTATTTCTTTTTCGGAATACCTAAATTTTAAGCACTTGTCGAAAAATAACGACAATTTCAATTTTGGTTAATAGTAAAATGTTACTAAAAAGTTTTCCACCGGAACTTTATTCGTTTGTACCCAGCAGACACGGAACGTTGTTTTGACGTCCAAATAACGCTATTTCAACTTCGGAACGTCATTTGGTCGTTGAAAAAACGTTGAATGAAAATGAAACTCTTTATGATATATCCTTTACGTGATCTTTTCCAGCAGACACGGAACAAACGTTACAATAAAGTATTGTGTCTGCTGGGTACACGTTTTTTTTTTTTATTAGAACACCTAAAATTTGGCTGAGCCTGGATGTGCTTATTTTTTTAGCAATTTTCAGCCTAAAATGTTCTTAAATGCGTTCTTAATTTTCCAGACTACTCTAAATCGACAAAATGATACAAAATAAAGAGCACTTAAATTTGGCAAAATTTGGACAATATTTGACTCTTGACTTTTGAAGATCCACCCCTAAATTCGGTTAAAACTGCTTAAAAAGAGGAAAAAATTGTAGTTTCTCGTCATTTTTTTCCAAACTGAGGCTGGGCATGTTCTTAAGATGTTCTTAATTTTTCGACGAATTTCAGCCTATATGTTCTTATAAACTAGGTTCTAATAAAAAAAAAACGTGTATTTTATCATTAACATGGTCAATTTGTTTTCACCGGGGACTACATTTTATTTAATATTCATTATTGATTTAAAAACTTGCTTTCGAAAGGGATTTTTGTTTTACTTTTTCCACTGCTACAGTGACAGTGAGTGGATCGGACAATTTCATAATTCAGTTATATGAAAAATTAAAAGCAGAGACATTAAACTTCATGTGAAAAA
>NW_027104337.1:0-40184 GCF_902728285.1 Clytia hemisphaerica | reverse complement strand
TAGATTTTCATTACGTAATCGAAAATTTCTCTCTTTATATATTTTTCCTATAAAAATCTTATGAAATGAAATTTTGCTATCAAATTTGGTATGGAAAAATTTCTTTTTTAATTTTAAAATCCATAAAATTGAAATCAAAGTAATAAAACTTACCGATAAAGAAGTTTATATTTCTTGTGATGTTTAATTTGTCTTTCCATTGTTTCCTTTGCAATAGAAATGTGTAAATCACACACAAGTATTTTTCACACCTCTACACCTTTCACGGCGATCTAATCTCGGAAGTTCAAGACACTCTTTTTGACAATTTTTTTCTCTTTCTTAATTGCTTCCAAAGCGTTCTGTAAAATATCACCGCGTTTTTTTTTGACAAAATGTTTATTTAAGAGAGAGGTGCGATTTTTTTTCACTTAATTCATAATTACAAATTCCAGTGATAAGATGAGTGACAGATTTTTCAACGAAATAAATAAGAATGTCGATTTACGGCTAAAGAAGAAAATCAAGGACAGCAATGTACTGAAGTCAAATCTTGCCAACCCACATTATAAAACGGTATCAATCACAGATGTCCATCGAAAAACTTTTGCCTCACTTTACGGAAGAAGGTTCATGCCTGACGAAATTGTATTCAAACCTATAATCGGACAGAGAAACAAGAGATTCAATGTCAAAACTTTAGAGCGATTCTCTGAAATTATCCAAGATAATTCAATTATTGTAAAGCCATTGAAATGCAATGATTGTCTTATGATTTGTCCATGGATGCAAGTTGCAGAGGAAATCAATATTGATGTTCAAGTAAAAGGTGCTTCTGCAACATTGCCGTTATGTCAGGGAAGGCTGGTGATTCCCATAACTCAGAAGGAATCAATGATGAGATGCTTTGTTCCGTGTTGTGGCCTTGATGAAAACGATCAAGTTCCAGACTGGGTTGATTTATTTTCATTAATGGAAAATTTTGGTCTCAAACTACCATACAACATTCTCAACAGTGAAGAAGGTATTGGGAAAATATCGGTGAAGAAGAGCCTTTTCGATTTTGGATTCATTCCTAAAGAGCAAGAAATTAATGATGATGATTTGATAAAGGTTCGAAATGACGTTTATGTTGTGCGTGGTTGGAACTATGATACATTCGATCCAAAGCTCAAAAGTTTAAGGTTTACAACAGACTGCAAAAGAAATGCAAACTCAGCTTCTTACGAAGTGTTAATTAAACCTGTGGTAAAGGGGAACTTTATATCGTTACCTGAAACATCACTAAAGAACTATCGCTCTATAGACGTAGCATTTACAAAGTGTCAAGATCTATTTGGACAAATCAACATTTCGTATCAAAATGCATGCTTTAATAGCCTTGGATTTTTAACCCATGATATAGCTGTTTGATTTTTTTATCTTTATGATCTTTTCCGGTTAGTTTATTTTATTTCATCTAACCCTAAAAGGACTTTTACTTGTACGTAAATTCACAATGTCTAGAAAAAGAATCCACAAAACATCTCAATACCTTTTTTGTTTATTTCTTATGACGATAAAAATAGTTCATTTTTTCAAACTTTTCAAATTCGAGAAACATTTGGAACTTTCGATATCTATTTAATTTTTAAAGAAAGTCATGTAAAAATGCGTAAAATCATATATTGTAAAAACCGCCTTCACAAATAGTTTTAATAACTTTTAAAGTGTCTTCATAATATTTTGCTTTCTTACTCTTTTCGGCAAAATAATAGGAAGATTCCGTCTCAATTCATTTAGTTTTTTTTTCATAATTCGAAATTAAGTTTTTTCAAACTTTTAAAGCTTTGAAATAGCTTAAGTATAGTAAAAATGCAATTATATTTCGGATTTAAATCTTTTGCGTTTTTGACTCCAGAGTGACCACTCAATGAGAGATTAGAACCATACTGCTATAACTAGAAATTTGATTATCTCCATTTCCAAACCTAGTTTTGATCATTGAAGATTGATCAATCATTTAATACCACTGAAAAGGTTTAAAGAAGTACAGTTTGACGGCAAAAAAACTCAAAATACCATAGAATAGATATGAATGTCAAAACATGATAATTTTTAAACCCTCTTGAGTTAAAATACTCTGTATTCCAAAATTTTTACTTTCAGGTTCAATTCATATACACCGGGTGACCCAGAAAGATTTTTCTTGTGATGCAATTGGTTCTAGATTAATTTTTTCCTCCATACTAGTAGTAAAGTGTAACTTAAATTTGCAACATAAAGATTTGGTTCAGTATTTCTTGAGAAAATCTAATTTGAAGTCAAAACGTACAATAAAAAGACACCCCCGTTTTACAGGCCCATTTGGACCCCCTACCCTCTGGAAATACAGTCCTAATAAATCGTCCCCGGTGTAAAAAATCATAGTCCCCATTCGTCCCCACTGGAAAAAGGCCAGTCCCATTGAAAAACCTGAAAATCTTTATATCGCCACTATAAGCTATGAACTACTTAAATGTCTCATCCCCACTAATATTTCGAACAAAGAACAATAGAATTTCCTATACTCAGTGAAAACTTTTTGAGAACACTGTTGGATTTTATGTCTCTTTATTTATCCCCCTGACAAAAATATTCCCACCGTCAAATCAGTATTACTATACAACTCAAATAAACCCCTATATTTTTTTCTGGATCACCCGGAATGTATCTATTTTCCAGAATATCTTATTTTTTCCATTTTTTTGTTCCACCACTTTTTTTGAGGGAACAAACAGTCAACAAAAAAGTATGTTTTAAAATCCTGCGTTATCTAACCATGCTTGGATTTTTATTGGTCAGTGAGGAAATAAGTAGGCTGCACGCATCCCCTAAAATAGTTTTTAATATAGAATTGTAAAATATATGGGTGTATGTTCTGCAACATTCTTTGAAGTGATATCCGTGTCCGGTTCAAATCCCCTATAAAGTAATCAGAGGAGATGCAGGCAGCCTAGGAGATTAGTAAAAAAAGGTCAACATATTCAGAACTAATTTGAAATAACTGGCTCTGTTGCCTATAGAAATTATCACACTTCTTTGAAATATGGACGAAGGTTTTTTGAATTCCTAATATATACAGCTCTGTTGAGTTTCCCCTTCAGACGACACTAATGAAATCAAAAACGAGTCAGTCTTTACATTGAATTTCTATTGTTTTCAGCGAAAAAGTTCGAAACTTCAAAACCAAATTAATCTTGCCTTTTTTGTAAACTAATCGAAAATTTGAAGGTTTTTCCCAGAATCATAAAAGGCATCCTTGGGCCAAATACAAAAATCCTCTATTTCTTTTTCGGAATACCTAAATTTTAAGCACTTGTCGAAAAATAACGACAATTTCGATTTTGGTTAATAGTAAAATGTTACTAAAAAGTTTTCCACCTGAACTTTATTCGTTTGTACCCAGCAGACATGGAACGTTGTTTTGACGTCCAAATAACGCTATTTCAACTTCGGAACGTCATTTGGTCGTTGAAAAACGTTGAATGAAAATGAAACTCTTTATGATATATCCATTACGTGATCTTTTCCAGCAGACACGGAACAAATGTTACAATAAAGTATTGTGTCTGCTGGGTATTTTATCATTAACATGGTCAATTTGTTTTCACCGGGGACTACATTTTATTTAATATTCATCATTGATTTAAAAACTTGCTTTCGAAAGGGATTTTTGTTTTACTTTTTCCACTGCTACAGTGACAGAGAGTGGATCGGACAATTTCATAATTCAGTTATATGAAAAATTAAAAGCAGAGACATTAAACTTCATGTGAAAAACTGCTACGATGAAAAAGCCTTCGATGTTCTTATATAAAATAACAAAAGAATGGATCGTCTCAAGATAGCCCCAATACCTCTGGAATTTTATTTCAACACCAAAAACAATGTTGTTTCAACAGTCCTCTCTTGCAGCAGAAACTATTTCTTAATTTCAGGCTAGGCACGTTCTTAAGTGGTTCTTTTTTGACAACATTTTTATAAACTATGTTCTTATAAAAAAACGTGTATGCTCGCACAAGTTGATGCAAATAACCGGGATCTCTTTCATAACCTGTTAAATCGGAAACATAAAGAAAGATTATAGGACAACGTAATTTCTTTCTAATTTGAAAAATAATGTTCTCTTTAAATAATTAATAATATAATTGTATGAAAAATAATTGCTCAAGTTACTCATATTAATCATCAAATTAGTAAAAAAGAAAGTTAGATAAATCATATGGGAAATGTTTGTCACCTTCCTAATTACAATAAAGAACTTGTTTCCTAATTACATATAAAGAAAATGGGTCTTGTATGGACGTCCATAGGACACGTTCTGTGTCCACTGGGGCTAACATTAAACGTGATAAAAAATTCGCGGTCTATACTTTGTGTAAAATACTCCCCTTTTTACCACCATTCACGAGCGCCCTACTTGCTACCCTCACTAAAGAGTTGTCTAAAACTTTTTCGGCCTTCCGCCAAATTAAATACCCGTCAAAAGTAGTTCCCTTAATGAATAGTTTGAAGTTTTTCATACTTCATAAGCAGCAAGCTGAACATATCACATTCCGTTTTGGCTCAAGAACGCATGATGCAAAATGAAGCTGTTTTGTACGCATCAATTTGATAATGTTATAAAAACGGCTTTTATCCAGATTTGTTTCATTTAATTCATAATACTTAATCCGCTTATTTAAATGTTCTCCACTGTTGGTAGAAAACATACCATAGCCCCAGCCGAGAAGGTTGTAGTAAGTCTGCATTAAAGATCCGATATGTTGCCTCAGGTAGTGCATATACGGAAGTTTCGAAACAAAAGCGCTGCCAGCATTCAATAAAAACTTTTGAAAATATTCCTCTGCTCTTTTCTCAAAAGTGGCGATTCTTTCTTCGTTTCCATTTAATGATCGGATATCACTGGAAATAAGGAATAGCATAATATAGAATATAAGTAGCAAAATAAAACACTCTTGTATCACAGACTTGACGGGAGCCTATTGGAAAAGTAGGTCCAAAAAACGTTCCCGTTAGAAAATATTCGCCATTTTGAAAAAAAGAAATATTTTTATCTCCGCTACCCAAATTTAATGTGAGTGGTACTTTGGTGTGACGCAATATAATTCAAATCCCAATGCAAGAAGAGATACAGGGATGTAACAGTATAAACATTAAAGTAAAAGTCAAAATATTTAGAAAGTCAAATTGTCCGATTGCTATTCCTATATTTTTGTAAAAATACTTACACTGCTAAGTCGGCAAACCTTTTGTAAAGTCTAAGGACTTGTAGCAGCTTCCGACTACGGGGAGAATTCCAATCATCGCCTTTGTCCTCAACAAATTCATTTAAAAAGGTATCAATATTACTTTCAAGAAGTTTGCAGTCGTTACCAATCATTTTTAACTTTTCAGAACCGTCGTAGTGCTTCTTTTTGCTAAAAATTGAAAAAATATAAAAACGTGATTACTACAATGATATACCTTTTTGGGCAAAAAAATGTAGGACAAAAGTGACGAAATATTTTATTGGAGGTGACGAAAATTTTTTCAGGTAAAAGATTTTGTTCGACGGAAAATGTAGGACAAAATATAAGTACGACATCTTTATGTCCGATAAAGTAGATTCTTCGTGCCGCCGTGAAATTTTTACTCACATCACAAGATTATGGGTTTACCGACGATAATAGACTCAATGAAATATGAATTCTCGAAATCCAATTTACTGTTTTGTGAACTTTTTAGGAAACTTTAAGTAATAACGTAAATAGAAATACTAAACAAGATCCTTTGTTCCCAAGAATTCTCAGACACAGTAAATGTTATCATGAATACGTGCAATTTACTTGTATCATTAATAAGGGCCGCTTCGGGGAGGGGGGTTTCAAAAAGAGAATATCGTACACCCTTGTTGAAAAATCCAACGGGTAGCCATCAAATGTTTTGATATCCTCAACAGCAGTATAAAACAATTCTTCCTGAAATAGCCTAATAATACCTTTTAAAGTAACTTTCTATTTGGAAAGCTATATAGGTACATCCTATCTTCCGTAGCGCAACAGGTATCAGAGATTCTTGATTTCGTTTGCTGATGATATCGTGCATGAATTTCCAAAGATATCTATGGTGGGCCAAAATAAGATGGAGACCACATGGTGGGATTAGTTCTATCACGACTCCTTCAAACAAAACCGGTGCCTAAAATAAAGATAATAAATCTTAATTTAGAATAAAATTTTTATTCCTACTGGAGTGAAAAGGTTTACCGGAGCACAGAGACAGGGGTGTTTTACTCTCATTGTCGAATACGAAACCTTGGAAAGTTCGAGTGGAGCATAATTTTCAAGACTAAGATCCCTGCCCAGGTGAATTACTTTCGTTATTAGGGAGGTTAAGTATCCGAGATAAATCACGACCACGAACAGGCTTTTTCTCTACAGGAAGGTACGGGTAGCAAGGTAGCAAGGTAGATATGACATCTCCTTTGTTCTAGAACGAAAGTTTTCACGATTTTTCGTTCTAGAGCCGTCTAGCCTTGGCTCTAGCCTTGGTTCTTTTACATATTTTCGGGATATTTACTAAAGGTTGTGGATCAGGACCCGTTCGTCGTTGTGATTTTAATACTTAACCTCGCCATTATTGAAAATCTGAGACTTGATTTCTTGATTTGGTAGAAAATATATTAGAGAAAAATAGCTTAGCTTTATCAAGAATTTATTACATTAGAGTCTCCATAACTCGAACTTCTATAATGCGAAAGATTTTTCGTTCCTCTTGAAAGTTTGAGTTGTGGAGGCTCCACTGTAATTGATTTTGAAGTTCTATTTGGGTTAAGTTTCAGTCTCTGAAACTTAATAATAAAAAAAAGCAAGGTCTTACCCATTGACCGTAATTATTTGCAATTAAATTTTTGTATGCAGCACTGTCTTTATTTGGACCATCCCCAAGTTTACTTCGTGCAGCTGATCCCATCACATTCATTTCATTCATGGTTCTACTTTCTCCAATTTTTGCTTTACATGATGACCATTGATTGATGTTGAGCTTGCAATGGAAACAGCCATATGCTTGAGTGCAGGAACATTTTCCCAGAACTTCTTTTACAAACGCCAAATCTGCAACCAAAAAGACGACAACATTGAACTCTTCAGGGACTTCTCCGTTTAATGTTAATCGAACGCCATTTTTCACCAGTTCTGAAAGTTCTTGGTAGTGATGCTTACAATGCATCTCCAATGTCTCGCGGCTTTCTGAACCACGCCATAAGGTAGTTATGAATTGGCCGTAGGGACCACTCACTAAGTCTTGAATATTCATGATTGAAAACGATGTCTGTTCAGTTGGATAACGGCCTGCTCCACGAAAATTATCGCCAGTGTCTCTGAGGATGATTGTTTCTCCTCTCATTTTTAAAATTCTGATATAGATGTGTATTTTTCGATTTCAGAAAGTCTCCAAGCTTTTTATTTCGATCAGCCTCGATGAAAGATAGTTTATGTTGATATTCGTTACAACCAAAAACTCTCTCTAAAGTATCTTTAACAGTACAACCGTAGCCCATACATTGACACTCAGATTCATTACTACCATGCAACGGAAAAATATTACCAACTTCAAGATTTTTGCAATATTCTCTCAAATCATCGTACGATGGTAAAGTAACATTACAAGATTTCAATGTTGCTCTAAGTTCTTTAAATGCTCTTTGTGACATATCATATTTCCCCATCATTATTCGAGCAGTTTCTTTGCTCTCTAGTGTCACGGGTTTTTTCACAACTTTCATGTTTTTATAAACTTTTTCAAATTATTTTCCGATAAGCTTTGGATTGCTGACTCCACAATGGTATCGAAGTAATGATCGCAAACATACGAAACGTAACCTGAATACGTAAGGAAATGAAATGACTGTCAGAAAAAACCTTATTACACCCCTGTCTCAGTGGGAATTGTTTTTTCAGTGGGGATAAATAACGAGCAATAAAATCCAACGGGCTTATCAAAAACAGATTTTTTTATTGATTGGGATACAAAATTATATTGTTATTTTTCCAAATTATATGGGGGTGAGACATTTAAGTCGACCCGAACTTGCCTCTGGTCTCTGTCTTTCGTAGGCTTTGTAGAACCTTGGCAGAATTATGTAAAGGTCAAAGGCATATTTTAACAATTTTCAAGTAATTTTTATCTGGACTAGAAAATTGAAAATTGGCTGAATAACAAAAAATAGGTAATTGTTTAGACCTCAAACTCAAAAACAGAACCAACAATAATCGGCTAGATTTTACTGAATATCATTTATGGCATCTTAGAATACGTTCAAAAACACTAAAAACATACTTGAAATGTCTCCAAATGAAGCATATTCAACAAGTTTATGAATCTTTTCATTTCTCGCCTTAACAGCTTTGTTGCATAGTGTACTAGTTGGTCCAGCATTGCGTATTCGAATGTTCGTCATATCTCTCAAAGCACCGTCTTCTTTAATCCTTCGGATTTTGTCTTGCCTTTCAGGAAAGTCTGCAGCGTAACTTGTATGACAATATATTTTGTTGGGCTTACAACTGATAACTTCAATTACATCAGACCTTGTAAGACCAAAAAATTCAAATCCAGACCATCGGTGTGAAGCTGTTATATTTAGGTGTTCAAATGTTTTTTTTAAAATACCGGAAATTTCAGTTCCAACGAAAGATAAGCGTGGTTCGGCTACAGTATATATTCTGAAAATAGGTCCTTCACAACTACTTTCAATTTTCAGGTGAAGATCCAAATGTCTATTTGCATTCAATTTTACTTGACGAATAGCCTCGTATCCAGGCTGTAGACGACATTTCTTACTTGAAATTTTCACCTCGTATTTAGGGCTGTAAACAGGTGTCCCATAACTTAAAACAGCTTTGAAAGAAAACTGACGTGAATGACTGATTGAAATGTCAGTGGCATCAACGTCTAAATTCTCTGTTTTATCAAATTCACTTTCATTGTTCATCACATTTTCATACTCCTTTGTATTCAGCCCGAAGAATCTTTGACCAACTAATTTCCTGGATATTTGTAAATTTGATCTCGTTACAAATTTTCTGTATACAGTTGTTGGGTTGTAGCCTACAACCTTTTCAAAACCATTATGTTCTCCTGTAAAAGTGCATTCGAATGACGGTCTTCCTAAATTGCTTGAAAATATTTTGCAGGTGACATCTATTTCTCGTTCGTTGATGATATAAAACCGTTTACAACTGTATCCATCCCTGTAATATATTCCAGAACTTGTTTTCCAATGATTTTCGTTTTCAAGATAAACTTTTCGTCCATAGGTAACTATTCCACGCCAAGAACTGTTCATTTTGTTAAATTATGTCGTTTTTCTATAGAAGGCATAAGAAAAAAGATTTACAAAACTTCTTTTTCTTCCTAATTCAATAATCGTTGGAGACCTAAATTCCAAACACCACTCTTGGGGTAGTCTTAAAACAAACTCTAGAGGTACAACCTTCAGAGAACTATTTGATAATAACGATTTCGAGACATACATGATGCCACCAAACTATATAACTAAGAAAGGTGAATTTAAAGAAGTTATCCAACAAATAGTTACTTCTCCAGACAGATTCTTCCAAATTAATGACATTACTTCCTTAAAATCCATCGGCTCTGACCACTTGCCTGTTTCTTTCTCTTTCTTTGATCCTTCTGCTCCTAAAAAATCTAAATTTGTTAAATTATATCATAAATTAAACATGGACACAGCATCCAGAATCATAAATCAATTCTCTTGTGAGAAAGTCTTTGGTACTAAAAAAGTAGAAGAAAAAACTAATAAATTAGTAAATATTCTCCAAGAAAGTCCCATTTAAAAACATACCTAATAAAAACCAGGGAATGTCCATGGAATGCAGAAAATTAATCAAAGAAAGAAGAAGTACCATCAATCTGCTAAGAAAATATAAAAACAATCACTTTCTTAGAAACAAGAAAACAGAATTAAACAGGCAAACGCCACTCAAGATACGATGCGAAGTTACGTCGTAAACGAAAATGATAAAAAACGAGAGTACAACGAACGAGTTCTTCAAATTGAGCACGGCTCATTCACTCCCCTCGTATTTGCAGCAACCGGTGGAACTGGTCGAGAATATCAAAAATTTATTAAGAGACTCTCAGATATGATTTCAAACAAAGAACGATCACGATATTCAGAGACTGTTTCGTGGTTTTTTCGCAAACTGAACTTTATGCTCATTAGAGCAATACATACGTGTTTTCGTGGTAGTAGAACCACACAGAACTTTTCTTCGGCGATCTATGATGTCGGTGTCACTGAGGCATTGACAAATATTCGTCAATAATTTTGAACATTTTCTATGACTAATTGATGTCAGTGATTTTTTTATATATATAAAAAAAAAAAAAGTAGGGCAACCTAGATTTGTTTTATAGCGTGCCGGGAAAGCCTCCGGAGTTATTTGATTGTATTAGGCTAATGCTACATTTGAAAAATAACGTATACTCAGTATTAAACAGGCAAATCAGAACTGAAATTCAAAAAAGTAACGATAAGAGATTTGATTTAATCAAAAAGAGGATGAACGAAAGGGAAACCACCAAAAATACTTGGAAATACAGAGGCGGATCTGGAATTTTTTCTGAGGGGGGTTCAAAAATCTCTTTTCAAAAAATTTTTTTCAGAAAAAACGTTTTGGCGTAAATTTTGCACCCGCCCTGTTTGGGCGGTGTCACCTTTTTTCCATTCAACATGGGGGACGTTAATGAGCGCCTGCACGTCTGCAGTTCCCATTACCTATGAACTCCAAACATAGGCCTCAGCGGGGGACCATTCGAAAAGTAAGTTCGTAAAGTACGCTCGAAAATGGCAAATTTTTGACTCCCCCTCCCCCTTGTACGCTTTTGTACGCTTTATGTGTACCCCCCCCCCTTCAGCGTACGTACGCTTTTTAGTACACTCCCTAACCAAAGTCGAAACTTGTTACTCTTGTAACAGTAGAATATGTAGGTATCCAATCGTATTTATAACAAAGTCTCAAGAAATTAAAAGAATCTATAAGATGAACAAAAATACCAAAGGAGAAATGAAAAATAACAATCGCAAAAACCATTTTTTGATGTGAAAATATTGCGCTTTTCTCTCAAAAAAAGACACTTTAGGTAAAATTACGAGCGCCCGTACGTACTTCTCCTCAAGGACCCCCTCCCCCTCGTACGTTTTTGGGAGTACCCACCCTCTCGAGCGTAAGTACTTTTTGAATGGTCCCATGCGTTGAAAGGAGGGCGGTAGGCCAATTTATTTTGACCCGGCTTGAACATCGGGAAATTCCCTAACTGCAATTGCGCACATCTAGTTTCTTCTTTTCAATCTTATCACACAAAACGTTCATAAAACGCAAATATAATTAGTATTGTATTTCTTATATTTCTTTGGGGTAACCTTTTATTTTGATAAAACAGACACCCAGAGCATGCTCAGAACTGCTTTATTCTTTTAAATATTCATTGTTCTTGCAGAAAATTTTTTTGAGAAAGCCATAGATAAAAGAGCAAATAAATGGTTTTGAAGAAAAGTTTGAAGAAAAAATAAGACAATTTATAATATTAAATACTTTACACACTTCAGTTTCATTTCGTGAATATTTAAAACATAGTAAAAAAGTTTGATAATTTATTCTTATAACCAATTTTTTATGGAATTTCTTTGTAGCGAATTAATTGGCTGACAATCAAGCAAAAACTTTTCATGTTGAGTATGTTTACATTATAAAACCAGAAATGGATAATATTTTGAAAACAGTGATCAAGTTAAAAAATAAAGGAGATTATTTATCGGCAGGTCCAAAATGCATAAAACATAATGCATATTGCATAATGCATAATATTTGAAAAACGTCAATTTTAGAGGCTATAATAAGGTGAATTTGAAAGAAAATACTTTCAACAAAACAAATATACCATTTTCTACCTGAAATTAAAGGCTAGAAAGCTGTAAATTTGAATTTTGGATGATAAAGAATATCCATGATCCACTGAAAATGCTTGTCGCCATTTTGATTTTCATAGTTTTATTTTACAGAATGTAGTATAGTGTAGAAAAAACACGAAAATATCTCCTCCGTATATTACTTTTCTAACTCGAAAACGTAAATTTTAAAGCAAGATCTTTCTGGGTTTTCTCAGAGATTTTTTCGAACAATTGCTAATTAATTTCAACGGGTTTACCCTCTTACTCTTACAAAGCACTAAACATGTGAATGCTTTTTGTTAGATAAGCCAATATCCAGCCAATATAAATTAAAGAAAGGTATATATATCAAAGAAAATAGACTTCGAATCTTTTTACATTCGAATGTTTATATGTTTTTTTTTTAGAAAGAAGAAGGGGGAAACCTTTCTGATCTTTTGCATCTTCTTATTATTTATGCTGACGGAAAACCCTTTGTTGTTATGATTCGAATGTTTTCTCTTTCGTTCGGATTCGAAAAGTAAGTATTATGTCTGGGGAAATCCTTCTGATTGGAATGTTTACAAGAAACTCTTCTAAAGAGGTTTTCACGGTTTTAGCCTCTGCAAAGGAGAGTTTTAGAAAATATAAAATCGTTCTGTAAATTACACAATACTATTATGCATTATGCAATATGCATTATGTTTTATGCATTTTGTACCTGCCGGATTATTTATATAATACATGCAAGGGAACACAATATTCTTAAGATGGAAAAATAAAAGATTGCCAAAAAGTGGAGTACACCATGAGTACTGATATAATGTGTTTTATGTGCAAATAGACTCAAGAAATTCTAGCTCTCAAATTATATGAATAATCTCATAAAAAAGTACTTTTTACATAGACCTTTTCGCCTTTCCATCCGCCATCTTGAATTGTATGCAAAAATAGAGGAACGAAAAAGCCGTGGTTGGATTTAGTTGGAAAGTATGCAAAACATATGCAAGTTTACACAAAGATTAAAAAGACAACAAAGCATCTTATAAATAAATATTAAAATCATTAGAACAATAAAAGATGGAATTTCTCAATCCAAAAAGAAATATTCACAGAACAACAAAAGCCTTTTAAAAATTTGTTCTTAAAGACATAGCATATTCTGTATTCATGTCATTAAGAAATTCCACTAAGACGGAGTACACACATCAAACTTTAAAAACAAGCAAACTGAAAAGCAGTAATTATGACGTCACACATTATCAATGTTTTGATTTGATCATTTGGCGGCTCTATTCCCAGGAGAATATTTTACCGTCAGCCGAATAAGGATTATTTTTTACCTTCGCTGATGATTTTTCAGTTTGAATTTATGTGTAATGTTATTGATTTTTGAAGTTCTTGTTCTAAGAGATGAGCGAATATAATTATTTTTAGTTTTCAAGAGAAGCAAATTTAATCTTTCTTCTACAAGATTACACTTTAATATAATGCCAATTATGCATGTAAGTTTTTGCGAAGCGAATATACATGAGCGAAGCAGTTTTGCTATCGTGTATATGTACCTTTAAATCTCACCTACGCTGGGGAGCGCAAATGAAAAATTACTATATATATCCAATCTTTCAAACGCAGAAATGATTGAGAAAGCCGTCCGCCCTTCCTTAGATCAAACCTAGAATCGCGGCGGAGAGACCTGGAATTACGGATGGTTAGATTCGTTTTTTTCAAAAAGTGTCGCCTCGCGCGTTTAGATATACCAATTCTTAAAAGCTACGGAGATAATACACGTGGTTACCGGTACTAGATAAGCCTTGTTTTTATCTCCTTAAGGTTTAAATTAGGAAATCTAAAGAAGAGATCGGAAAATCAGCGCGGGCTGGAAGCGTTCAAAAAGCGTTCAAATGGCGCTCATTTTTCAAGAAGTCATTGCATTGACTCGAGCTTAGGGCTTTCGAACTTTTCCAAATTCGAATTCGAACTAAAAACAACAAACAAATATTTATTGTTGTTTTGAAAAGAGAGATTGGTGTTTTGAAAAGAGATGGTGCTTGATGAAAAGAAACGAAGAAACCAGCTGAACTTGAGGAATGAGAAGAAAGAAGATCGAATTTTTATTCTTTCATCGACAGGCAAGGCTCAACAGAGTTGTTGCTTCATTGCAAGAAGAGGATCTAAGCTGAAGAAATGAACTGTATACATATGGTGGGAAAGCCATTCCTTTTGGTTTAGATTGAATCTTGGTAGTATGTTGAAGTGAGCATCACTGGACTTGTTGTATGTTTTGAATTGATGGGAACAAAAACATTTTGCGCTTTTGGATATGGCTAACCTGGAAGAATTTATTCCTCCCCTTATTCAGTGGAAGGAGAAATTTTGTTTGTCGTTGTTTTTGAATTTTGGCTTGACCGACCCTCGATGATGTGGGCTCTTTGGTTGTTTGTTTTTTATGAATACGCATCGATGGTCAGAGATAGCTATAGAACATTGACATGTGACTGTATTATAAAGGATTTTATTGTTGGTATAATGGTATGATTAATGGTACTGTAATGACTTGTAAAATGTCGAAATACAACGACAAAACATGACATTATGTTTATGAATGCATTTTAACTGTTTTAAATTCCTGTGCTACAGCCGAGAAAAAGTCACAGATTTTTTACTTTTATGTGAAGAATTTGCTCCTGTTTGTCAACAACTCGAGTAAGAGGGTAAAAGACTGCCAAGTACTTGCCTCCAGCAAACTTAAGATAAGAGTTTCCCAACTTTGAAAAAAATCACAGTCAGTAAAATTTTGAGGTTTTATTCGGTTAGTGTAAAACACAGGTCACAGGTCACAGGTCACGGGTCACAGGTCACAGGTCATACAAATTACAGACCGGAAAACTGTAACGCACTCGTAACATACAACCCATAACATACAACTCATAACAAAAGTTCCTGAAAATAATAGATGTAATGGAAATGTAATATCAAAATATGGTATTTAGAAGACTTAAACGACAAATCATCAACCCCAAAAATTGACAACAAATGACACTTAAATTATGTAAATAATGATGTTATCTCGAAGTATGAGGTTTTGTACACCAATTAACAATAAAATATCTATCATGCGTAATAGGATGCCAACGCTGCAAGTGGATATAGATTGACAGGTTTTGAAAACAATAAATACTCCAAGAGAGCTGTTTTAGAGAGATGAAAATAGTGACGTCATTTTATCAAAAATACGAAGCAGGGGATAAAAATAATAAAACATTTATAAAATAATAATCCCATTGACGCTATTTTCATCAATTCTTGTTATCATACCCAAGGTGATGCAGGAGATAAAATGAGATATGACATTAGTGATTGTGAAATAGCTATTTTCCTGTTAGGGGCTGTATAAGGCAAAGGTGAGATCGATATTCGAATATTTCTTTATTCTTTGTATATAACATTCGTAACATGCGTATAACATTGAAAGGATAACTTTTTTGCATGTGTGATATAGATGTAATATATAATACAAGTATCACAGGTCCGTGTTATACACGGCATAAAACGCGAAATCACGTGGTAAACACGTGGGATGATTTTTAGCTTTAAAATAGTTCTAGATCAACAAAATACCTTTGGAATTATATCATTGACATTAACAACTGTTTTTCAAACATTTTTTTTGTGTTTCACAGTAATCAACGCTGACCTGTCAACACTGACCTGTGACCTGTGACCCGTGACCTGTGACCTGTGACCTGCGTTTTACACTAACCGGGTTTTATTTAGTGGAATCGTTGAAGAATACTTGCTATATCTAAGTTTTTTTAATCTGGTTTTCTTTATTTTTATCTCAGGATTTTACAGCGCTAATAGTTTAGATATAATTTTAGAACTTTGTTAAATTTTTCAGAATTTACGATGCAAAATGATACAATATTCCTAATTAATATGGTTATTGAATTTTGAAACTACATAAGTCAACTTATTTCTATTAAACTCTAGTCTTGATATCCTCTGTATTTCACATCCCTGTCTCAATAAACCGAGTGATGTTTAAAGTTTGTTTGACTTTTTTTTGATTCTTTGGGCTCTTTGCAAAGAAGACCTTTTGAAGAGGCTAGAGAGGTACAGTATTTTCCCTCCCGGGACGAAATTTTGCCAAGTTTGCCAGCGGGTCATGACACAGGGGTGTTTATGTTAGGAAAAAAGCTTTCGATTGTTGTTTTTATTCGAACGTTCGAAATTTAAAATTAGAAAGATTCGAAAGTTCGATTTTGAACGCAAGGAGTTCGAAACCGGAAGTAAAACGAGTCTAAAACAAAAACTAAGAAATAAAAATACTCAAGGCTCAGGGCGGACAAATGATTATTGAACTTTTCACAACGATTAATGAAAAAAATCATATAATTTTCCTCAGATCCGTAGAAGTAAACGTCGTAAGTTTGTACACCTGAAGTGTTTGAGTACATCTCTAAAGAGGCTCGCTCTTCCTGAACCTGAGCAGTTGTCGGGGTTTCGCGGGGTTTACATTTACGAATTGATTATGAATCTATTTTAACTTGCAATAGGCTCTTCCAGAAAATGTTCGCACATGGGGGGTGGAGGATATATTGTCCGGTGGGGTAGCCAAAAATCATAAAAATTTGCCTTGTCCTGGGGGTAAATTTGCTCTGTCCGGGAGTAATTTGGGTTGTCCGGGGGGTCAACTGATGCTTGTCTGGGGTAAAACCTGTTTTCCGGGGGGCCAAAAGTCACTTTGTCCGGGGGGGGGGGGGTAAATCACTGAAAATTGTTATATCCTCCATCCCACATACTCAAATTTTTTCTGGGAAAGCCTAATTTCTAGTGTGTGACCCTATTGATATTTTGCTTGCAACTTGCGAATTGAGTGACTTGCCTGAATCGCTTCGCAATTCTTATACATATACACTAGTATATTGATACTTTCTTTTTGCATATGTTTTGCATACTTTCTAAGGGAATTTCACCACGGCAATTCGGCCACCATAATTTTTGCATACAATTCAATATGGCGGATGGAAAGGCGAAAAGGTCTATTCAAAGTAAAAAGTTTGATGTTTTTAAGCATTATTAAAGGTACTAACAGTAATCATCAACAATCTGTAGGAAAGCACTTTTTCAACTTTCACAATTGTATGGAGTGTTGTTTATAATTCTTTTGGTAGAGATTGTTGTTAAATATCATTTCATAAATTCTGCATTCAATCGTACTCTTTTATGCTTACTTGTAGGGGGTGGAAGATGCAGGGGCAGTATTCTCAGAGAAAATTCATAAAATGGGGGGTCATTATTAACTGATTTTGGGGTGATTTTCCCAAAAAACTCAAGGAAAATGAAGGTTTGGCACTTTATATCAGGAAAATTTGATAAATTAGAGGTCATTACAAAATGCTAATTGGGTGATTTTTTCCAAAAAATTGCAAAATATCCACCTACAATTAAGCACAAGAGGGTAATTTTTTCAGAGGTCACCAATGCCTCTTTTTGTATAAAAGTACACCATATTTTCATATGATCACGTAAAAGTAATCTTAGTTTTGTTTTGCAAGTATAAAGTGGTATGAACTCTCTCTTCTTATGACATGACGAAACCAAAAATATTTCCTCGCATCACATTATCTTGAAGCATGCATGAAGGTTCACCTTTCCAAAAATTTCATTCTTCAACCAAATTCAATCAAATTGCTAAAATGTTGTTCCCTAACCTTTCTTCCAGTCTCTGTTATAAAACAAATATTTTGTTTTGTTTTTCTATAATAATTTTCAAAAATAAAGCTAGCTAGCTTTTTTTCCATGTGAAATTCATCAATGTCCAATGATGGGAGAAGAATATCTCGAAACGTAGCAATGTGAAATTCATCAATGTCCAATGATGGGAGAGGAATCTCTCGAAACGTAGCCAATCGCAAATCTCGTGATCTATATGTAGCTAGGTAGATTTTTCCCCGTGATTTTTCCGATGCCCGATGATGGGAGAAGAGCCAAACGTAAATTTGTGATTATATTCAAGACACGATAAACTTCCACCAAATATTCACAAATAAGTCCTTTCCCATAAATAAATTCCAAACTTCATTTATCAAGCAAAATTGATTTAAGTTTTGTTTTTGTTGGTATTAATGCTTTTCTTCTAAAGATATACCAAAACAAAAATGTTTCCTCAGAATGAAAGTCTTTTACTTTTGTCACTCTTCACCACATCAAACAAAAGCAGATGAAAATTCCATCACACAGAGTCTTTGTCAAAATCATCATACGTTGATTGATATTGTTGTGTGATTCTCTCAAATTTACTGATTGAATTGAACCAAAAATGTCCTCAAAAAGATAAGTAATTGCCTGATTATTAACACTTTTCAGGACTTTCAGGAATTCCTTTCTTTAAAACACTGCATTGAACGCTTGCAAAGAAGTGAGGTCGTTTGCCGTACGAATGGCTACCCTTTAAATGATTTCAATATTTTGCCGGCGACGACATGCGACTGAAAGTTATTTTTGTAGGAGAATCTTTTACGCTCAAAGCGGTCGGTCTCGTATTTTCGAGAAATTTCCTTGAACCACCTCAAATTTGCCATTTCACTGGATGTATTTTCTGAACCAGGTTCAAAATCAAAGATTTTCCTAGCACAGAACACAGCTAGATATTAATCCCGTAAAAAAAAGTCATAACAAAGATTTTTTACAGTGCGGGAAAGCTAGCTACGTCGTACACACATAACCTAAAGATGTTTTAGCGCGGAAAAAGCTAAGTTTGTCGCGCGCACCACGGAAACGCACGCAACATGCTTACAACCCCTGGTAAAATAATATCGAGATATGACCAAAAAGAAAAATCAGCTCTGATCAGAAAAAGATTTCACTTGAAGAAAGGGTCTTTGTTTTTTTTATGTACTAAAAGGGTTGGGGTGGTTCAGCTGAACCATTTGAACCCCCTCAGATCCGCCACTGAAATGTACCAAAACAATTTTAGATGGTGAGAAAATAAACATCCAACATAAAGACCAGACTTTTATTAAAGATGACACCTCAAAGATAACAAACAAGACATTGCAGATGCCTTCAAAGGAAGACAAGAAAGTATCTTTCAGCCTAACCTGTCAAACGATAGAAGGCATAAATACGTAGTAGACCACTAGTTTAAAAACACTCAATTCCACAGAAGAGAACGATATTCAATCTACCACATGTTAGACCCATTATTAACCAGGCACGAAATAGATGAAAAAATAACAGAACAAGAAGTAGCTAATGTTCTTAAAATCTCAAAGTCCACAAAGCACCAGGTCATGATGCCATACAAAATAAACTTCTTTCCACACTTTCTCCTATTCTTATATCTCCACTTTCTTCTCTTTTTAATGACTGGTTAAATAATTCCATTACATTAATTCCAGATACATTAAAAACAGCAAAAATTACAATGATTCCTAAAGTAAAAAACACCAAGAAAATTTCCGACCACAGACCTATAAGCCTTTTACCTGCCATAGGTAAAATTTTTGAAACAATCTTGGCTGGTAGAATTTATAGTTGGGCTGAGGAAAATAATATTATAAATAGGGAACAGGCTGGCTTTAGAAATAAAAGAAGTACTGTAGATAACCTTTTCCTTTTGTTAAATGACTATCAAGAAGCTAAAATAAAAGGTGCATGCTGTGTTTGTGGACTTCGAGAAAGACTTCGATAAAATAAACCACTCTCTTCTCCTATTTAAATTAAACTCTCTTGGAACCCCTAATTATCTTTTATACATCCTACATAGCTACTTAAAGGATAGGAAAGCATACATAAAATACTCCCATTTTAAATCTGACACTTTTTCTTTGAAGGCAGGAGTACCACAAGGCTCCTGCCTATCACCCATTCTTTTTTCTCTCTTTGTCAGTGACATACCTAAACCAGTAAATAATAAAATTAAAATGTCTCAATTCGCAGATGACCTTGCTACTTGGGAAAGATACAAGAAAGCCTATGCTTCTAAATTAGATGAATATGTTGAGATCCTATTTGACTGGTTTAGCAAATGGGGCTTAGTGGTAAATATGGACAAAACCAAACACATAAATTTCGGTATTTAACAAATCATACCACATTTTAAACTTTCTTAGAACCCTTAAAAACCAATACCAAATGTCAAACAACAAACTGTTAATGCTATCTAAAAGTCTATTAAGATCAAGACTAGAATACTCACATATTTGTTTATTAAGTATCTCTAAAGCCCAACTGTACAGAATAGAAAAAATTCAAAATCAAGCTCTGAGAATAATATTAGGGACACCTTTGAGAACAAGAATCACAGACCTTTATCAGTAATCAAAAGTAACATCAATAGAAGATAGACTAAAAACTCTTGCAAAAAACTGGTTAAGCAAAAGTAATGGAGTTCTCCACCATCCTTTAAACATAAACAACTTTATGAACAGACAAAACCCTGAAAAGCCAACATTAATTGAAAAATTAAATACTTCATAAAATCAACCTCTCTTAAAAGTATATATTTTTTTCGTATATTGTCCTTTATTTTCCTTTTCTTGTATTTATAATCATACACAAAATATTTATTCCTTGTCATATTCCTTCCGTCATTTGCTCAAGATTGGTTTCAGATGACGTTGATGCTGCGCTGACCAGAATGGAAATCAAGATCAACAACTTTCAATACAGTCAACAAGATAGAATCGCATTGGAAAACACCAAGCGAAACAGCGACAATCTTGTTTTTGACTGTATTGAAACAGGCCATTCTGGGAGCTGGCATGAGCATTGGAATCGCACCATCAAAGCCAATGTAACTTCCAAAAAGTCAACTTCAACGTCAACGGCTCAAAACAACAAGTACTACACACCTAAATTATTTTTTTATCTTCGGGGACTATTAGATCAAGTTCCCCTTTGGTCAAATTTGCTTTGTGGTGATTTGGATCGCTTTTCCAATCAATACAAGAAAAGTTTGACGGCAGGAAGAACATTATAAAATGATGAAATCACGAACGCTTACGCCGAATTGTTCTTTCATTTAAAGAAGGCGGATTCGTCAAAGAAAAACCTGCCTCTGGTGGAATTTGTTGAAGTCAACAAGAAATTCTCCTTGGCTTTGAAACGTCAATTCATTGATAAAATGGCAAAGGATATGTACCCAAAGGCAACCGCAGTTAGTTTGAAGAAAAGTCTGTTGGGAAACTGCGACGAACAAGATGAATTTCAACAAATGTTAGAGGAGCGCTGGATGCCGAAAAGAACCAGAACGGAGAAGCGAAGAGACAGAAAATCATTTCTTGCGTCACCAGCTACCCCTATCCGATTCTCAAAACGTGGTGTCATCAAGAAGAAGGAAAAGTGTAGGTGCCAGATTTGCCATAAAGCGTATGAAAGAGAGCTACCAGAGTTTGAAATACGTCCAGAAGATCGCCCGACATCACCGCTATATTATTGTAATGATTACATTACTGACGTTTTCCAGGATACTCTTAATTATGCAATGGTTCAATCCTTTACAAAACCTGTCACCGATGATGACCTTTTCAGCCAAGTGTTACTCTGTAGTATTGTAAAGCATCAAACCATTCAGAGTTTAGGCAACCACCTCCGATAACTAACAAAGGAATTACCAATCTTTATGCTAACTGTTTTGCCAGCTCTTCGTTACAGTTGCTTCTAGGAACATGTGTGAACAAGGCACTTCCTATTGATGATGAAATTTGCAACAACAAGCTTACTAGGTATTTACGCCATATTAGGGATGAATTATCGAATGAATCTAATTCGCCGTTCCCTTTTGGTAATGGATTGGACGGAGAATCTGCTATCAGTGAAATAATCAATGTGGTATGCAAACACGATTACAGAACTGCTAGATATGTAGACGCAAAAGAATTTATGATGGTGCTTCTAAACAAATTATTATTGGTAGATACCTTGGAAATACCCCTCCTTTCTTGTTGATAATGACAAATCGCTCAGACAATGCTCAGATGGTTGTTCGGAAACAAGTCAATGTAGAAGAACATATTGACATCTCGAAGATTGCTGGCTTCAAGGAGAAAATCCAGTATAACCTAGTTGGTTCAATAAATTTCATTGGCAAAGATTTGAAGCATGGTCATTACATCACCTATCTTGTTGAAAAAAGAAATATGCTGAAGATAGACGACAATAGTTTCCAGGTTTTGGAAAAGTCAATTGTTCTGAAGGATCCCACTTTCCAGTCAACTACTCACGTTTTGTATTACGTCAAAAATACCAAAGCAACAGAAGAAGAATTTCTCTTAGATGAGTCTGATTGGAGTTCAATGAATCAAATACTCCTTTCAACGTTAAATCCCTTATCGTCTTCTATCTCCAATGCTGATATAAAGAGGTGTTTGGTGGACAAAGCTAATGATGAAATTATCAATGGCTTTTTATCATTTATGAAGAATCACCTACCTGATGAAATAACAGTCATCTCCAGTCTTTGGTATCAAGATGTCTATGGAAACCGGTTATCAGACTTGCGAAGACGTTTTGGTCACAAATTGGCACTATACAAAGATGTTGTATTGATCCCTGTACATGAGCACGACCACTGGCTCTTAATTTTCATAAAAGACGACATTGCTGTAGTTTATGACCCTCTGATTCAACCACGTGTTAACTGGGAAGGCATCAAAGTAGTCAATAACGAAACTCTTCGCTACAAATCCCAACCATTGGAATGGCTTCAATTGAAAGGTAGAAAACAACAGAACCTCGTCGATTGTGGATATCTAGTTCTTGCGATGGCGTGGGATTTATGCAACAGAAAAGAATCTGCAACCAAAATACCATCGCCGCTTTTAAGACGGTGGATAGCTTCTCAATGTGCAAAAGTTGAGGATGCGCGTGAAGATATACCGAAATACAAAGAAGCAAGGAACTGGCATGATCACCAACACGGCAATATACCTGTAGCTGAAATTTGGTTTGGTTCCTTGATGAAACTGCTCGACAAAAAAGATTCTACGAAAAAAAGTAAGTCATATTATTTCGAAGGTTAATATTGATATCTCTCAGCTAACTTTCCTATATATTCCGGAAGATTCAGAGAGCAATGATATATATTAATTGAAAAAGAGTGAATAAGAATGATTTTGAAGGATGACAGCTAGGTTAAACGTTACGACTTTAGTGTTTTATATAAATTTTGTTCAATCCCATCACGAAGAAACGTCGTTATCAACATTTCATTCTTAAAAATCTATTGGTTCACGTTTACAGACTCACCGCAGACTCGCCAAAGCAAACAATTTCCAAGTCAACCCACATCCAATGATGCACAAATGAAGAATTCGACAGGTAGATAAATTGGTTAAACGTTACGAGTTTAGTGTTTTATTTAAATTTTGTTCAATCCCATCACGAAGAAACGAGGTTATCAAAATTTCATTCTTAAAAATCTATCAGTTCACGTTTACAGACTCGCCGCAGATTCGCCAAAGCAAACAATTTCCAAGTCAACCCACATCCAATGATGCACAAATGGAGAATTCGATAGGTAGATAACTTGGTTAAACGTTACGACTTTAGTTTCTTAACCGTGCGTACAGAATTTATGATGACCGATTCCGTCAGGAAGAAATTGATTTCTTAATAAATAACTTTGTCGAGAACGGTTATGATCGTAACACTTTAACCCGTATCGCAAACGATTACGACAGAACCAGGAACCAGACAACCGACAATCGAAATGATCCGGAGCAACTACCAATCGTTAAATTACCTTGGATACCTGGTCTGAGCTCAAAACTGAGGAAATCCTTCCGAAATGCTGGGTACAGAACAGTGTTCAAGAGTGGTTCAAATCTAAAAACTTTGCTAACTTCTAAGAACAAAAGCCGACTACCACCTAACAGTCACCCTGGTGTGTATATGATAGAATGCGAATGTGGTAAAAGATATGTTGGCGAGACCGGGTTAAAGATATCCACACGTGTCAGCCAACACAAAAAGAACGTTGAAGATGAAAAATGGGACATTTCGGGTATAACTAACCATGCTAAAGACTGTACCCAAGGACTTAATTGGAACGAAGCTAGGCTTTTAAAGACTGAAGAGAACAAATTTGATAGAAAAGTGCGAGAAGCATTGGAAATCCAATTCCGTCAGACGGCGCCACATAGTGACCATGGTCTTAATTTAGACGATGGCCAGTATGTGACATCTAGGTATTGGAAGCCAATGCTCTCGCACATTAGGGAGAAGACACTACATTAAACTTTTTTGACGTCAAAAAAGTCAAGGTAGCGCCTTCAACCGTTTGTATTGTTTAGACCTGACGAAGACCTGCACCAAGCAGGTCGAAATATTGTTTACACGAAAAATATATACAGAATGACCATTAAAATGTTATTTAAATTATAATCTACATTCGTATCAAAAGTATGACACTAAAGGCTACGACTTTAGTGTTTTATTTAAATTTTGTTCAATCCCATCACGAAGAAACGAGGTTATCAAAATTTCATTCTTAAAAATCTATCGGTTCACGTTTACAGACTCGCCGCAGATTCGCCAAAGCAAACAATTTCCAAGTCAACCCACATCCAATGATGCAAAAATGAAGAATTCGAGAGGTAGATAAATTGGTTAAACGTTTCGACTTTAGTGTTTTATTTAAATTTTGTTCAATCCTATCACGAAGAAACGACGTTATCAACATTTCATTCTTGAAGATCTATTGGTTCACGTTTACAGACTCACCGCACACTCCTCAAAGCAAACCCACATCCAATGATGCACAAATGAAGAATTCGACAGGTAGATAAATTGATTAAACGTTACGACTTTAGTGTTTTACTTAAATTTTGATCGATGTCATCTCGAAAAAAAGAGGTTTTCTAGATTTAATTCTCATTAATTTATCATTTCATGTTTACAGACTCACAGTTTGCATATACGCACAAGAGAAAGCTTTCGTTCTAGATGAAAAATTTTGAAGGTAACAAACATCTATGATAATTTTCTGTTCTTAATGTCAACAGATTTAAAGTTTCATAGTGAATAATACTAGCCAATATCACAATGACATTACCAAATTAAACAACTGTAAGTTATCTAATGGAGTAAGCTCGACGAAGTATTATATTACTGTTTGATACCCAACAATCTCTTTTGACTTTGAGGATTTCATTTATTTTGCTTTTAAAGAACTCATTCAGAATATCAAACGGAGAAAATCTAATGCATCAGATATAGAAGAAATTGGTAAGCAGTATATTTATTACACTTGATAAAATTTGGTTACGTATTTGCATTTTCGTTTTCATTTAAACCAAACTAAGAAAAAAATGTTTTTCATATTTCTCTAAAAATCATTACAGTAGCTACATTTCCATTTTCAGAAACATTACTTCGACGCAAAAATAAAGCTGATGACAGCATTTCAAGAAAAACAAAATTTGAGACTGACATCATTTCAATCGATGGTACGTTTCGCTTTTTATTTTTTATTTACCTAGATTCTTTTGGTCGCTGTGCTTTCTCTTTAACTTTTATTATTTTAACTTTTAACGGAGTTTATAGTCGAACAAAATTTCTCAATCGTTTTTATTTTTAGAAAATAACATTCAGGTTTATAGCGAAGAAGTAAAAGAAAAGAAATGTACAATATTTGAGAAAATCAGCAGTGAAGACGGTATTTCAAGTGACGGTAAGTTTCTTAAGCGGGTTTTCTTAAAACTTTACGCCATTTTGCTAAGGAAACTTTATTGAATTGTTTGCATTTTTCTCATTTCAGAAAGCACTGACACTGATGATAGTGGTAAGAATTCATGGCAATGTGCTCATTTTCATACAATGATGTTAAGTCATTTTCAATCTAGTATCCTAAATTGATCTTATTTTTGAATTTAGAATTTTTCCCTTTTAATACGTTCTCTTTTAAAACATGAAATCAGTTTTAATTTTTTGATCTTTGTTCATTCCAACGCTTTTTAACAATTTTTCAGAAAAGTTGTTATAGCTATCCCAAAGCCTTTTCATGTTCAGAGGCTGTTTTTCTTGAGAAATTTGCACTCGTTCTAGTTTCAGACACGGATATCAAAGGTAGCAGACGTAAAAGAACATTCCAAAATGATGGTAGGGGTTTGATGATTTTATATACTACTAACGATTATGTGTACATCTCTACATCTCTACATCTGTGCTAGAAAAGTGTAATTCATTTACCAAATCCAATGGCCAAAATATTTTCTAATCAAATATAAAAGTAGGAATAAGTAGGTATAAAAGTAGGAATAAATTTTCATCCTCTTTATAGACATTTTTAATGGCAATTCAATCAATTATTTCTTGGACTCAGACAGTGAAATTACATTTTCTGGTAAGTATTCTGCTAAACACGTTCCTTTCTTTATTTTTGAAATTTATATATCTTACGAGACTGGTAATTCTTGCTTTGTTCATTCTTCTTTTATTAGGGCAAACTAAAATCGGGGGAAGCAATGCGATAAAATCTTTTCTGAGTTTTATTTTAAATTATTATTTATTATACGTTATCATTAAGATATTTTACCTTTTCAGATTCCGAAAACTTTAACTATCACCGCGAGTTCAATGAAGACATCGATGTTGTCAGTACGTTTACCACTTTACCTATATTAAATGTAAATCCTCTACCACAATGCTTCGATTTAAATGTGTTAATAATTTCATCAGTGTATGAAACAATTTCAGAAAATCTTCATGCTCTTTTACAAGTATCTCTATTACTATTTGAGATTATTATGGTGACCTGCAAAAAAAACCTTTTCTTTTAAGTAAAGTGTAGATCATAGAGGAAAGTTTCTTTCGAATGATGTATTTTCTTTTTGTCAATATAAAGCACGATATGCCCTTAACTTTCAGAACCTTTTAAAGACATGAAAGATGAGTCCAAACTGTCATTGCTGACATTTTGGGCAGTCAACTGCAGAATTTTGACTGCAACCATAATGTATGGACAAAGTAGATTAGATGAAAATGAAATAGTGCAAGGACTTCCAGACACGTTTAGGTGCCGAGATTTAAAGCGATACTTACCTCGGCTTGAACAGCACTTTAGTGACGAGGCTTGGGCTTTGTTCATTGGAAATATTGAAAATTTAAAGGCAAGGAGATACAAATGTGCAAAATGCAATGGAATCATGCAACGTAATGAAACAACCTTGCAATGCGATCGTTGCTTCCGTTGGGTGCACTGGACAGTGGCCTGTTCTGGTGTTGCAAGGAATCTAGATGTCAAAAACTTGACTTTCTTCTGCCACGGTTGTAAGTCCGAAGTTAAATCAGGTAAATTGAACGTCTTTCCAAATCTTCTTTTCCCACTAAAATGATTACCCCAAATAACAAGAATCTATAGAATGTTGTCTCGGAAAACGTTTACAACAAATTGCTTTTACCAATAGCAGACGAACTTTGGACCGAAATCCCGATTAGGATGTAATTTAGCATTTTTAGCACCGGGAAAGAATAACATTTCAACTGTATTTAGATGTAAAATATTCGCCAGGTATATATGTCTTCAAGCTGTTTATAAATTATATTCTTTTCTTACCTCCGCAGCTAAAGATGAAAGAAGACATAAAATTGCATTTGAAATAGGTGAGAAAAAGTAATTTTGACTATACTATCTCAATATCTCGTGAATATCTATTATCAAGAATCCTTATTTTCATTTAAAGCCTTATTTAGTCTAGGTCTGTCTTCAAAATTTGGTAGGGCCTATCATTTTGAAGAATGGTAAACTTGGGTTGAAGTATCTGAATGAAAGATAACCAAACCAAACTCCATTAAAGGCAAACAGATAAGAGGAGGTTAGAAGGCTCTGTACATTATTATTTCTGTTGGAAATTCTTTCAAGTACTTTTTCTCTGATTTTTTTGTTAACTATCAGGAAACACTCGAACGCAACCCATACGGATATTGCGCGGGACATTCTGAAAAGAAGAAAATCAGAAATTGAAGGCTTTATCAACGATTCCTCATGTCCAATCAATAACCTTTTTTTGAAAGCAATAGTTTAAGGTAATCAATCAAAGACTTTGAAGAACCTTAAAGCAAGTGAATCAAACGAATTAGTTCAGGAATACTTTAATTTGAAGAATAAAGGCCTGAAAGAAACAGTTCGGCAAATATTGTTCAAACTATACCCGACGCAACTTACCATTGATGGAGACGGGCCGAGTAGGATGGACTTCGTTATTTGGAAGTTGTTCTTGAATGTTGATGAGTATTAATGGGATTAAGCTTATATATTACATTGAGTAATTGGATTAGGGTACGTTGAAGGAAGACATTTCAGTCAAACTAACATTCGGCGCATCCGGTTCCCGTCAAATTCATTTTTTTCCAGCTATCCATCAAATCAAGTCAAGCATTCTGAAAATTCGGATCGTATTTTTTTTGCAACTGATACGTTTGCTCATCTTATAACATTTTTTGTCCATATTACCCTGCTTTCGCTAAACTAAATTTTCCTGCCATTTACCAAAATGCATTCCCTCTCAAAGCCTATCTTTTAGGGCCAGACAAGGCACTTTTTATTTTTGTATTGCATGTATATAAGATCGTTTTTGAAATTATTTTATACTTCAAGGTGATTCATTATCACTATTATGTGTTGTAATAGCAATGTAAACATTTTGAGCAACATAACATTTTTACAGGGTCTTTACCTTTACTTTTTTAATTTTGTATGAACCAAGATTTATGTACGTATTATTTTTCAACTTACTAGTTGATACTCATATAAACCTTTGTTATTGAAATTTACTATATAGTTTTCTAAAGTAAGTAATTATGAAAAAGATTGCTATGTAGCAAAATTATATAATCAAACCAAAAATTCTTTTCTAGATGATAGCAAATTATTTTAAAATATAGAAGGAAATGAGAAAGTCCTCTTTCCGGCTTACAATACACGTTTTCTTAACTCTATTAATAGTATTTTCGTACAATCGTTTAAACAATCGAACCTGTCACGATGTCGTCAAAAAGCCGTAAATTTTCTTTGAACCAAGTTGGCCAGAAAGCTCGAAGTCCAATAGTCTAGTTTTCAAAAATCCTAGCTTATGGGGAATTTCCCTCTAGCCTGAGAAAGCCACGCCCAGTATGAAAATTATTTTTATGCAGAATTGTTCTAATAGGTACCAGGTATCTTCTAAATTACTTTTGGAGAATATTTTCTTTGAACCAAGTTGGCCAGAAAGCTCGAAGTCCAATAGTCTAGTTTTCAAAAATCCTAGCTTATAGGGAATTCCCCTCTAACCTGAGAAAGCCACGCCCAGTATGAAAACTATTTTTATGCAGAATTGCTCTAATAGGTACCAGGTATCATCTAAATTACTTTTGGAGAATATTTTCTTTGAAGCAAGTTGGCCAGAAAGGTCGAAGTCCAATAGTCTAGTTTTCAAAAATCCTAGCTTATGGGGAATTTCCCTCTAACCTGAGAAAGCCACGCCCAGTATGAAAATTATTTTTATGCAGAATTGCTCTAATAGGTACCAGGTATCATCTAAATTACTTTTGGAGAATACTTTCTTTGAACCAAGTTGGCCAGAAAGCTCGAAGTCCAATAGTCTAGTTTTCGAAAATCCTAGCTTATGGGGAATTTCCCTCTAGCCTGAGAAAGCCACGCCCAGTATGAAAATTATTTTTATGCAGAATTGCTCTAATAGGTACCAGGTATCATCTAAATTACTTTTGGAGAATATTTTCTTTGAACCAAGTTGGCCAGAAAGATCGAAGTCCAATAGTCTAGTTTTCGAAAATCCTAGCTTATTGGGAATTTCCCTCTAACCTGAGAAAGCCACGCCCATTATGAAAATTATTTTTATGCAGAATTGTTCTAATAGGTATCAGGTGTCATCTAAATTACCTTCAGGGCTATCTGGGAGCTTTTTCACCAAGCTAGGAGATCTTGAATTCATCTTGCGAATCCCGAATTTGAATCCCGAATTCCGAATACCTAACTGTGGCGAATCTGCCAAATTAATCTGATATATCTGAAAAAACTAATACACCGTTTAAAAGTCTCGCTATCTTCACGGTACTCCATTGCAGAGGCCGGTAAAAATGGTAGGTAAAAATGCGCACTTTAGTACTGTGAAAGGTTAGAGGAATGTAAACGTTGTGAATTTTTTTCTCTCCTTTAAAGAGAATGATTTAGATATTTGAACATGATATCAATGATAATTATATAAGTCTCTCCTGAAAATTTCACAAAAATTCATCAAGAAGAAAAGAAGTTATGATTAAAAGGAGTTCTTTACCTACCGTTTTTCTGCTATGTTTTTTTATGAGCACCAGATGTTTACCTACCGTTTTTTTACGGAGGAGAGTGAATTTTCCGTGGTCGCTAAAATCAAAACAATGGAAAATTGGATTGACGCGTGCGCAGTCGACACTCCTAAACGGTGTATTATGTAATCGACCGCCGAAGGCGGTTAATCTTCCGAACTGTATACGGGTAAAAAAGTTGGATTCAAAATTTGTCACAACTGCGCTATTCTTTTGAATATTTTAAAATTTGACTCACCCATTCATGCCTATTCTGCACGTTTTGCAGAATTTTGTCGGTTAAAGGTTTGAGCAGCTGAGACAAATTTGAGATATTTGTAGAATCGCTGATTTTCTGAAATGTGTGGCGTTTTACTACGGAGATAAAAAATTTTTTCGGAGATAACGATGTTAATCATGAATATATGAAAAACATGCTGTGGCGCCCCGCTAGGGAGATAAATGTTAAGACTTTCAAGTTGAGACCTCGAGGTTGTCCTTTTAAACTTCATGCTGAGCTGACAAGCCGATGTAAATCTCGAAGTAAAATTTTACACTTCTTACAAGATAAAATCATTTTTGAAGTAAGTATTTCTTTATACACTTTCTTCAGGGTGACTCAGCTGTCAATGCCCTGCAGACTGAATGAGCTGTAAACTCACGGAGAGCACGAAGCTCGGTCATAAAACATGAAAAATTCAAACCGTTTAAAAAAAAACACAACAAATTCAGAGAGCCATGTTGGTGTTGAAGACATTGATATCCTCCACCTTGAAAACTCAGTTAGACGTCTGCCTGATTAGTTTTGTTTTCAACTGGTTTTTGTTGGAAATGCAGATAGCAAAATCGAGTCATATGTAAACAAATTTACAACGGGGGTTATCTCTTTCTGGCTGTGTTTCGGCATCGATGCAGGATCTTTTAACATATTATTTTAGAACTTTTCATGTTATTGAGCAACGGAAAATTGACAAAATCACTTTTAAAAATCCTAAAAACCTTTTTCTCGATGCAATTTTACTATTTTCAAACACCTCTGACATCTTTGCCCTTAAAATGACAACACATTTTGCTGATTCAGCATTTCATCGTTGAAAAAATTGCCGTTTTCAGCAATAATTTCCGAAAAGAGCAGTAATTGCAGTTTTTATCTAAAACACCCGACTGATAAGTAAGCAATGAAAGTACGAATAATTACGACCTTAAAATTATGAAAAAACTTACGTAATATTGATAATGAAAACATAATCTTACAATAGACAGAGAGTAAAAGTAAACAATGCACAAGAAATATTTTTGCTCTCAGTTTTAACAATCATAATCGAATATAGGAATTTCTTTCTTAAAGCAAATAAAAGAATATATTGGCGAACAATATGTTTTGCGGACCGTAATGTACGAAGCCAAAAACGGTTGCTCTATTATGAGAAAGAATTTTCTTTCGGTAATCAATTCCCCTATATTGATTCAAGTTATGAAAAAGAGAGAGAGGAGAGTACGGAAAGTGAATACACGTGGCTTTCACTTTCTTTTAATCTATGACTGAATTGAAATTGAAAAGAGAAAAGGATCATGGTATAATCAGGAAAACGCACTGAAAGCTTCTTTAAATATAATTTGTATAATTTTACATAAATGATGTTTTTAAAAATAATTGATTTTCAGCGAATGAAAGTTTGTAAATGGCCTAAATATTTTATCATGATTAGCATAATTACGCATGAATTAACATATTTTATGCACGGATCGCAAATCGTGCATCGTAAATCGTTAGATCGTGCATCTTAAATTACACCAACCCTTCAGTATCATCATAGTAATTTTCCCTTTTTGTTTGAGGTTCTTTCAATTCATGTGAGAAATCCAGTTTGGAACTATGTTTTAAGACATTGCCCTTCGTTCTATCCAAGAGATTGCGATGCCCAATTTTCAGAAATTTTTCAAGAAAATGTATTTTCATTTGAGTCAGATATTGAGAAAGCTATTTTTATGACGCGGTACGAATTTAATGAGTTTTGCATTACCTGTCAATCCAGGTGTCATGATGAAGTGTCTACTTTTCTTCAGTATCTCTCTAATGGGGCAGACTTAAACGTTAACATAATAAACAATTGGCCTGTTATTCTACTGCAACAAAACTTTTTTGTCCAGCGTGTTACATGCCAACAATGCCAGCAATATATTAATGTCACTGATCACTTTTTTGAAACACCTCCTCTGGTATTATTTGTTGAATTAGCCCCAAATCTAATGAATAATATAGTTAAAATACACCATCAGATTCAAGTAGAAAATATAACTTACAAGCTAAGGTCAGTTGTAAGAAATCCAGAAGGCCACTTTTCAATTGTATTGAGGAAAGATTTAGACTGGCTCTACATTGATGATTTGCGAGGAAAAGTTACCGTTTTTAATTTTTTTGAAAGCGTGAAACATATGTATTCTCAAGGTTGGTTCTTTTGTTGTTACGTACAGGAGATACCAAGAGCAACAGCAAATATTCATTGGGATCATAGTTATGCAGAGTTACAGGAGGTATCAACAGCAACAACAAATATCCATTTTGATGATTTGTTCAGTAGTCAAATTAAATTTATTATTAATAATAATAATAATAAAACCTGTCAAGATTCAGCCATAGATTTCACTGTTCAGCAGAAAGATGCTAATAAAATAAATAATGCAATATCAGCAGTGAAGTTACATCATAATTATTCAGTTTTTGTATCTGAAGAAAAAGAAAAAAATCAAAGCAGTTGCTCAATCCGAGAAGTAAAATTAACATTTCAACCAACACTCAAAGCACTAGTCGACCCAAAAAGAATGTTGAAACCAAATGTTCTGGTGATAGTAAGTTTGTGAACACTGGGGAAATTACCAAAGATGGAAAAGATTTGACCAAAGAGGGAAATGAAATGATAACCAGCTTTTTCAAAGATTTGTACAAAATTGAGTTTAGGCAGTGCAATATTTGCAAGGAAGTATGGGCGAATATAAAATATTACTGCCGTTGGCCACTCTGTCAGGCATGAACGACAGCAAGGATAAACCCATATGGTTTTGACGCGTTCTCTTTCACATATTGAACGGCTATAAATAAACACAAGTACAAAGTCTTAAATATAGCAAAATAACACAAGAAAACAGTACAAGTAAAACTACTAGACTAGAATACAAGGACAAAGTTAAGTAAGAAATATATACAAAGGATACAAATAAACACTTACTAAAACACTGTGGGCGAACACCTCTAACATTAGCACGACAGCTCTCGTACTTCTATTCCAACAAACACGCAAGACTGCTCACAATTTATTACATTCATAAATCACGACACAAATATGACGTATCTCACAAGGGACAGAACATTTACAATCGTACAAAACACGCAATACACATGAGACCCTAAACAAACAACAATGAAAATATCCTAATGACATAAACTAGCAATAAAATACAAGCAAGAAACAAAAAATATCTAATTACAAACTATTTACAAAAACAAAGAAAAATACTACCCCTACGGCAGTAACACTCCCCACCGTCAAGAATAAATTCTTGACCAAATCAAATAACAAACACATAAGACGCTTCATTGAACCAATCAATAAACAAACGGAAGTCTCGAAAAAGAACAAAAGAAAATCAGAAAACAAAAAATAACACCAAAACAATCGCAAAAAGATCCTACAATAAAATTTTCTCAAAAACATGGATTCCTCAAAACTTTCTAAACATCTCTCCTTTTCAGCGATTGAATTGTTCCCCAAGTTCTTTGACAAATCACAATATTTGTCACTAATTTGAAATTGATCTTTAGAATAAGCTTCATTGAAAAGAACGTCACTTTCGCACTTTACATCACAGCCAAAGTTTTCTTCTTGAATTTCAATTACAGCTTATATACAGTCTAGTTTAATCACCATCAGATTTTTAACCACAACAACTTCTTGGACCAACGGTACAACTGACTCGGCCACGTGGCATTCACATACTTCAATATCTCTTACTGACTTCCTACCACTAACACGCGTTACCTTTTCCACGACTTCGGAAACAACTTCGTAACGGACTGGTGGGACCTTTTCAGCACGTTGAATTTCAAGAGGCTCTGCGGTATGAATGATTGGCACAAGGACAAGCATGATGTGATCAGGTGGCTTGTTTATTATATCTAATGAACGACAAATAAATTTCTTAACAAACGATAACTCGAACTCATATTGATCTTTAGATAACATCAACTTCAATACATCTTGATACTTTGTATAGACGTTCTCAAATTCATTAATAATGGGAACGATTCTTTGATATTCCCAAGTGTAACAGATACGATGTAAATGTAAATGCTTTTCATCATCATCTTTATTGTAAAAGCTTTTGATGACACTTAAAGATTCTGAAATGGTTTCAAAGAAGTAATTTCTTTCAACAATATAATCTTGAATACGCAGGCTTGACATGGCACACTTCATTTGTTGACCACAGAACTCGTACGTACAACAAATTGGTTTTCAAGTTCACTCTTTTTTGTGAAAAAAACCATCCAAATATAATTAATCCCAACGGATTTCAAGAACGATGTCTCCTCTGTTGATCCAACGAACTTGCAAACAGCTGTCCAATTTAGTGCAACGAATGTTCTTAGTGTTTTACTATTACTGCCGTTGGCCACTCTGTCAGGCATGAACGACAGCAAGGATAAACCCATATGGTTTTGACGCGTTCTCTTTCACATATTGAACGGCTATAAATAAACACAAGTACAAAGTCTTAAATATAGCAAAATAACACAAGAAAACAGTACAAGTAAAACTACTAGACTAGAATACAAGGACAAAGTTAAGTAAGAAATATATACAAAGGATACAAATAAACACTTACTAAAACACTGTGGGCGAACACCTCTAACATTAGCACGACAGCTCTCGTACTTCTATTCCAACAAACACGCAAGACTGCTCACAATTTATTACATTCACAAATCACGACACAAATACGACGTATCTCACAAGGGACAGAACATTTACAATCGTACAAAACACGCAATACACATGAGACCCTAAACAAACAACAATGAAAATATCCTAATGACATAAACTAGCAATAAAATACAAGCAAGAAACAAAAAATATCTAATTACAAACTATTTACAAAAACAAAGAAAAATACTACCCCTACGGCAGTAACATAAAAGGCTCAATGTGTAATAGGTGCAGCCGCGACAAGGACAATATTAAACGCTTCAGCGTTGAAAATGATATGGTACCATCACCGTTACCAGATGAATTGAAAGGCTTGACCCAAGTGGAAGAGATGCTTATAGCTGTATATATAAAATATAAAAATTCTTTTGGACAAAAGTTTACAAGTTTTTGTTTGATTGTCAAAGCATATCTCAGTGGCTATAACAGTGTAAATGAAAGATCCTATTAAGAAATCTTTAGTTTAAAGGGAGATCTTATTAAGAAATCTTAAGTGTAAATGATAGACCCTATTAAGAAATTTTATAAGAATTCTTCATCAAGTTATAAACTCTGAATTTTGTGAAATTTCTTAAGCTTTGGACAAGTCTAGTAGCTGATTAGCCTTTCCTTTTCTTTTTTGGATCGAATGATGGTGTAAAGGCAGTCATCGTGATTCCTGAAACTGAAAATCAGCTTGACGATGTACCGAATCAGCTTGACGATGTACCGAATCAGCCTGTCGATGTACCGAATCAGCCTGTCAATGTTCCGAATCAGCCTATCCATGTTCCGAATCAGCCTATCCATGTTCCGAGTCTGCCTGTCGATGTACCGAATCAGCCTGTCCATGTTCCGAATCTGCCTGTCAATGTTCCGAATCAGCCTATCCATATTCCGAATCTGCCTGTCGATGTACCGAATCAGCCTATTCATGTTCCGAATCTGCCTGTCGATGTACCGAATCAGCCTGTCGGTGGACCAAATAGGCCTGTCAATGTTCCGAATCTGCCTGTCAATGTTCCGAGTCTGCCGGTCAATCAGCCTGTTTATGTTTTACCGAATGGACTTAATTTTCCATATAATAATTATCAACCTTTTTATATTAATCATCCTTATCAAAACCCGAATCCCGGTCGTGGTCGCGGTCGTGGCCGTGGTGCTGGAAACAACGCTGGCCGTGGTGCTGGAAACAATGCCCAAAATCTTCATCCTGGCCCTCAGGCTCGTCGAAGAGCCAATTTTAGGTCCAGGATTTTAAATATTTTTGATAAAATTTTACATTTGTAACTTTAATAATATTTTTTGATTTTTTTTTAAATATCCTCTCTCTGTGTGCAAATGTTTAGATCCACTTGAAATTAAAATGAGTGCTATGATGTGCTAGAAATTTCTGGAATAAGTTTTAGGCTCTTCAGATACTCAACAAGCAAAATCTCAGGTCTGACACTTTCTCAACTAGTATGAGCCAATTTTTAAGTTTTTTGTTGAAATCTTTATGATTTTGTAAAGAAAAAGTCCTGGAAAGAAAAGTTTATTAAAGTTTTTTATTTTTGTCAAAAGTGTATTTCTTCTAGATGTTATGACAAGTTTTTCTAGATTTTGTAGCATTTTGTTAACATTTTCAGAGATTAAAAAGGTACTTTCTCGTGATTTTTGAAATAAGTTTTAGGCTCTTCAGATACTCAACAAGCAAAATCTCAGATCAGACACTTTCTCAACTAGTGTGAGCCAATTTTTAAGTTTTTTGTTGAAATCTTTATGATTTTTTAAAGAAAAAGTCCTTGAAAGAAAAGTTTATTCAAGTTTTTTTTTGTCAAAAGTGTATTTTTACTAGATGTTATGACAAGTTTTTCTAGATTTTGTAGCATTTTGTTAACATTTTCAGAGATTAAAAAGCTTTTAAGATATATTTCCAAAAGTTGTCTGCCATTAACTGTAATATGTCTGGTTTCGTTTGAACCTCTTCATTAAACTTGCAAAATTACACTTGAATTTTACTTCTTTGAACTGAAATCTACAGTCAAGTTGTGTACACTTTCATTTAAATATTATGTTGAAATCTTTCTTGGCTTGACTTTATTTTTTTATTATTCAATTTTAGCAAAGTTAAAACTGAAAATCAAAACAAACAAAAAAATTATCATCAAACAACATAATTACATAGTTTTGCATACTTTTCACGAATTTTCATTCCTTCAGACTGTGTGAAACCACTTTTTCATAGCCTTCACACTATCGCGATTTACGTGTAAAAAAATCATGAAGTTTTCTCTCTTTCTGACTCTGATCGTAAGATTTTACAAGAACATAAACTAACATGAGGACATCTTGAAACTATGATTCTGTGCTCTTATAAGTAGAGTGAATCAAAGATATTATATACATGTGTGTGGCATGTAGCGATGGGGTAGAGTATTCCTTCAATTATCGGATTCAAAAATCGGGATTATATTGGAAAATCGGGGTAAACTAGAATTTTCACACAGTGATAAAAATTCCTGTATCCGCCCCTGGGGTCACGCACTAGAAATTGCGAGTTAAAATAGATTCATAATCAATTCGTAAATGTAAACATCGCTCAGGTCGAGGAAGACCGACCCTTTTTAGAGATGTACTCAAGCACTTTAGGCGTACAACCTACGACGTTTACTTCTACGGATTTAAGGATAATTATAAATATTTTTTTTTTCATGAATCGTTGTGAAAAGTTCAATAATCGTTTGTCCGCCCTAGGCCTTGAGTATTTTTATTTCTTAGTTTTTGTTTTAGACTTGTTTTACTTCCGGTTTCGAATTCCTTGCGTTCAAAATCGAACTTTCGAATCTTTCTGATTTATTAGACTTTTATTCTAATTTTGAGCGATGTATGTTGATTGGTGACTTCAATTGCGAACCAACAAACCCAATCTTAAATAACTTTCTGGAAGAAAATTCATTATATTGTCACATTAAAACAAAAACTTGCTTCAAAAAAGTTGAAGAAAGTCGCATTGATTTAATACTTTCGAACCAAAAATATGGGTTGCAGAAGACAGGTACCTGGGACACCAGTCTTAGTGATTTTCACCACCTAATATACACCCAGCTCAAAAGTAGATATACTAGATCACCAACGCGTAAAGCAAATTATCGATGCTATAATCATTTTGTCGAAAAGACAGATCTATCTTTACAAATGACATCATCAAATATCAATGAAATTGATGATTTTGAGAACTAATTTGTAGATGTTTTAGATAGGCATGCACCTCGAAAAAGAAGGATAATTCGTGGGAATGAAAAACCCCACATAAACAGGACCCTTCGAAAAGCCATCATGGAAAGGTCCAGACTTCGTAACATCTATCATCGATCCAACAGTTTTTCAGATATGCGTGCCTATCATAAACAGCGAAACTATGTTTGTAACTTGAATCGAAAAATCAAGAAAAACTATTTCAAAACGGTTGCCTCAAATCCCGGAAATTCTGGATAAAACTTTTGGGAAATATGCAAAGCCTTTTTTTCAGATATGCATACCGTTTCGGAAAAGATTATCTTGATAAAGATGAAATTGTAAATAGTGATATTACTACTGCTCAACTTTTCAATAATTACTTTGATGGCATAACCAAGACACTGGATATTTACGAATGGCCACAATACAGTGAGCAGATCATTGGTGATCCGGTGTAGCAGAAAATAAGTGCTCCCTGAACAAAAGTACTCCCGGAGTAAGTATTTCCCGGAAATAAATACTCCCAGAGTATTTTTTTCCTGGGGAATAAGCACTCCCTCTAGGAAATAGGTACTCCCCTTGATTTAAGCCAGGGAGTACTTTTTTCCTAGGAAAAAAGCACTCCCAAAAAGAAGACTCTCCATTGTATGTGTTCGAATGTTCGAATTAAATTTGGAATGTTTTGAGAAAAAACTCGAATGTTTATGTTGTTCAAGCTTCTGAGATGAATTTCTTTATTTTCAATCAACATGTCGACGAGTAATAAGCACGTCAATTTGCAGGATGTTGAAAAATATATCATAAATGGGCAGTACCCCACTAATATAAAAAAGAAAGGGGCTAAAAGTAATTTTCGAAAATCATGCAAACATTTTTCAATCGTTCATGGTCATCTTACATTTAAAGGGACCAGAAAAGTTATTTTTGAAAATGAAAGAAAGCAAGCCATCATTCACGATGTACACGAGGGCATTAACGAAACCGTTGAGTCAGTGGCAATGAGTGGTCACAGAGGACGTGACTCAACCTACCAAAAAGTATCTGAGAGATTTTATTGGCATGGCATGGTCGATGATGTTAAAAACTATATTCGAACTTGTCAAAAATGCCAAAAAGAAGGGAAAATATTCAAGAAAATCTCACCTGAACTTCAAAGTATCCATGTCGATTCAAACGTTATGCAACAAGTTGGGGTATCTACCCGAAATGAATGGCTACAAACACTTAATTGTATTGATCGACTATTTTTCAAAATGGTCAGAAGCCAAACCTGTTCAAGACAAAACTGCCCCAACTGTAGCAAGATTTTTGTACGAAATGATATGTCGTCATGGCTGTTTTAAGACACAAATCAATGATCAAGGCAGAGAATTTGTGAATCAATATCTGATGCATTGCTTGAACTGACTGGAACAAGCAAAGGGTTAACTCAGCTTATCACCCTCAGGCCAATGGATTGTGCGAACGCCAGAATCGGACTATAAAAGACACATTAATCAAAGTCTGGAAGAAAATCCAGCAAAATGGTAATAGATGTTATCGACGGTGTTCTTTTTGCACATCGCGCAAGTATCCACTTTTTCAACAAAGTATTCGCCTTTCTTTTACTGTATAATCGACACCCGACTTTACTATTGACATAAAGTACGACTTGATCAGGAACCTGCAGATGTTAGTGAATGTGATGATCCTTTCGAACATTGAGTCATTCAAAGATATCCTAGATTCGAGCCTGAAACTACGAGAAGTTTCACACGGTATTGCAGGGGAAAATATCG
>NW_027104336.1:0-44033 GCF_902728285.1 Clytia hemisphaerica | reverse complement strand
GAATTCGGTCTTGCTAGCGTTAAGCGATATTTTGGATATTTTGTTAGCATTCAGCCAGCTAACAAGAACTCTGAGATCAGAGTTCACTCTCCCGGACAGAGACCAGACAGTTTGAGAGAGATTTAGTAGATGAGTGTCGTCGGCAAAGTGATAGGTTTCTGAGGTTCTGATACAGTAATGGAGATCATTAATGTATACAAGAAATAATAGAGGACCCAGGACAGAGCCCTGAGGTACACCGTGTTTAATTGGTTTATGTTTTGATTTTGTTCCCGAGATTGAAACATATTGGGACCTATCCGAGAGATATGACTTGAACTAGTCTTTAGTATTTCCTCGGATGCCATAGTGGTCTAGCTTAGATATTAGTATTCCCGGGGGGGGGGGTACTTAGGCAAAATGGGTGCCGGGTATGTGCGAGCCATAAGGGTACCTTTTCTCATTCCTCAAAAGTCTCTCAAAGGGGTACAAATTCAAAAGTTAGTCTCTGAAAGGGTCCCAAAATCACAAAAATCAAAAATTTCTCTCTCAAAGGGTCACGATTTCCAAGAAATTTGACGAAAATTTGGTGAAAATCAAACCAAAATTTGGAAAAAATGGACCAAAATTTAGGAAAAAGTCTCTCAAAGGGTCCCAAAATCACCAAAATTTTGTCTCTCAAAGGGTCGATTTTCGATTTTCGGCTCGGACATACCCGTCACCTCGCAAACCTAGTACCCCCCCGGGTTAGTATTTCATGATCCACAGTGTCAAAGGCCTTATGCTCGAAACGAAGGAAGATATGACGTAGCCTAGCTAAAAGTATTATTGAGAGAATGAAAAATCAAGGTGCTCAGCCTCATAAACTGAAAGACATTGTAAAAAGGACTTTTGGTAGACATGACGAATTAAAAAGATTTGCAGCAGATTCGGTTAAATTTGTATCGTCGCTCATCAATTGAAGCATTATTTTTTCTTATTTCCCCCTATATAAATCTGCTGTCATGAGTTTTCCTTATTTACAAATAAAATTGCAAAAATATATTGGACTTGTCGTTTATTTACTTTATTCATTTATTTATTTTTTAAATTGTGAGACTTTCATGAAATTTGGAGAATCTTTAAATGATTTTTTACCGCAACTGCACTTTTTAAATTATGTATTGTCTGTTAGTTTTCTCAGTCGTTTTATTATTCATGCTTTCCTGTGAAGATGTCTTTGCGACATTTCGGACTTTAGGTTTCGAACCGGGAGAAGACATAACTTGGACCCCCCAATATGGACCCCAATATGGACCCCATTATGGACCCCCTCAAAAATTGCAAATTGCATCACGACACCACGCGGTCGAACTGTATCATGGTTACCACATTTAATTTCATAGACCGGCTATTTATTTGTATTTCTTGAAATAAAATCATTTCATTATCAAAAATAACTTTGAAATTATGTTTTAGAACATAAGGTCACACGTGTCTTAGACACAGGGCACAGGTCATACAAATTACAGACCAGAAAAATTGTAACGCGCTCATATCATATAATTTATAACATGAAAATAATATATGCAATGTAAATTATGTATACAAAATATGCTATTCAGAAGATTTCAATGACAAATCATCAATCCCAAATATTGACAAAAATGACACTTAAGTTATGTAAATAAGGACATTATCAAAAAATATGAGGAATGATTAATGCCATGCAAAGTAATGTTCGATAAAAATCAAGAAAACAAAAATTTGTTCAATTTATTGTAAAAGCTTTTCGACTATCGTCATCGTCAGTACAGTAAAAAATACATAAGCATATGAAAAATCTACAATTTATAAAGAAAATGTTAAAAAGTTGAGAAATCACATGAATTGTCACGGGAGCAACGATGCCATGACGATTAATGTGTTTTCTTTTGTTCCAGAGTAAAATAATTTACGTTATGCCGTTTCTAAATAAGTTTAATTGCTTAGTCTCTAGTTGATTGTTTAGTGAGGGCTTTTTCAATGCGATTTGGAAAGCCTCTAAGTTTTTCCTTTCTTTGCTCTTAAGTGGTGCCGAAATTAGAACCTTCCAGTTAAATACATGACTATTATCATTACTCTCTAAAGTTGCTGAAACTGTTGATAAATCAATCAGTCCTGACGAGAAAGAAAACTTTCATGAATTCTTACGATCGTACACCCACATCTTCACGAAAAATGTTTTCGCTACAAAAGATTATACCTATTTCAATCTGAAACGGCTAATTAACAATGAGAACTTAGTAGTAGTGCCAGGTGACAAAGAATCATGTGTAATAGTCATGAACAGGTTAGATTATATCAATAAATTACAGGGTATGATCGACGATGGAATTAACAACGGGATATACAAGCAAGCGGAAGATACAACGCTCCATGACCTGAAAATTTTTAAAGATTTTCTCTACAGGAACTTTAATAAATACGAACACTACAAAGATATGATACCAACAGCAAACCAGCCAGCTCAGTTATATGGTTTGGCAAAAACACACAAATTCAACAATATCAACAATATCGACGTGAGGAACTTGAAGTTTCGACCTATAATAGCTCAAGTAGGGACCTGCACATACAAGGCTGCCCAAATAATTGCTAAATATCTGCAACCACTGTTATCTGAAAATGAGTACATGATCAATAACACCCAGAAGTTTCCAACCATGCTGAAAAATCAACCACCGTTACAACACGATGAGGAGTATGTTTCCTACGATGTGGAGAGTCTTTTCACCAACGTCCCTGTTAGAGAAACTATTGATTACATCCTTGATGAGATTTATGTGCATGGAAAACTACCAAAACTTTCGTCGAGATTGATATTCAAGCGCTTACTAATGAAATTATCCACCGAAAGTTTATTCTTATTCAACGATAAATTTTACCAACAAATTGACGGATGCACAATGGGCGGTCCGTTGTCTGTAGTGTTTGCTAACATTTTCATGACCAAAATGGAAAAGGACATTGTCGAACCATCAAAACCGGAGTTTTATAGAAGGTTTGTCGATGACTCTATAAACAAACGGAAGAAGAACGCACCTGACGAGCTGTTCGAGAAATTCAATAATTATCACAATAAGATCAAATTTACGATCGAGATATCGCCAAATAAGTTTCTTGACACTCAAATTCAGTATACTAACACCACGATAGAAACGTCTGTGCATAGAGGGCAAAACAAAGTTCCTGTTCATTGGAGTTCCAAAGTGCCTAAGAAGTACAAACGTAATACAATAAATGCAGATTTGTACAGAGCGCAAAGAATCTCCTCAAATTTCGACAGCGAAAAAGTGATAATTGCTGACAAGTTTCATTCAGCGGGTTTTCCTAAACGATTTGTATCTAGTGTTATTAGACAATTCAATGAAAATCAAAACGACGAGATGATAATCCCTAAAAACCTATTTGAGGAACCAAAACCATATGTGCGTATTGAGCTACCTTATTGTCCGAAGAATGAAGGAATTTCTAAATCGTTCATGTCCAAATTTCATGAGTTTACAAAGAATAAATATATGATTATAACCAAATGGAATACAAAGAAAGTGAAAAGTCTGTTCAAGCTCAAGAGTAAAAATCCACACCCGAGTTGCAAGATCTACGTTGGCGAATGTTCGTGTGGAGAAACTTATATCGGTGAAACGGCTAGAAATGTTGAAGTTCGCTGGAGTGAACACAACTCGCTAAAAGGTAATTCGGAGCCCGCAAAACATTTAGAGAGTAATGATAATAGTCATGTATTTAACTGGAAGGTTCTAATTTCGGCACCACTTAAGAGCAAAGAAAGGAAAAACTTAGAGGCTTTCCAAATCGCATTGAAAAAGCCCTCACTAAACAATCAACTAGAGACTAAGCAATTAAACTTATTTAGAAACGGCATAACGTAAATTATTTTACTCTGGAACAAAAGAAAACACATTAATCGTCATGGCATCGTTGCTCCCGTGACAATTGATGTGATTTCTCAACTTTTTAACATTTTCTTTATAAATTGTAGATACTTTTTCATATGCTTATGTATTTTTTACTGTACTGACGATGACGATAGTCGAAAAGCTTTTACAATAAATTGAACAAATTTTTGTTTTCTTGATTTTTATCGAACAAAAAATATGAGGTGTACACACCAATTTACAACAAGTGTTTTTTTCATGCTCAATAGGATGCTGGCGGTGCAAATGGATATAGATTGTGATGCAATGAAAACATTAAATGCTCCAAGAGAGCTGTTTTAGAGATATGAAAATAGTACTTTTATTATTATTTTTATTTTTACTTTCGTATATGAACAGAGCATTACATAACTTCACGTTTTGAAAGGAAGTGTTTCTCACGAGAAAGACGTTAACTGTCATTTTCCTGACAAAGTGACACTTTTCAACAAAAATATTGGCAGGGTACTTAAGTGGGATACCTGCAAGCTTTATTTACACTAAATATTTTGATTGTACCGAATGAGATGCCTTTGATATAAATAGATAAATATTGTCAAGAGGCAAACACTGGGAAGCGCAGTTTTAGAGATACAATTCTCATCAATTATTCTATTGTCCTTATGTTGACAAAATGACTTATTTTTACAAAATAATGATCAGATGGTCAAATATAAAGCTTCTTTAATCAACCAAAATGCTTTCCCGCCATTTTTGAGGGGGTCCATAATGTGGTCCATAATGGGGTCCATATTGGGGTCCATATGGGGGGGGGGTCCAAGTTATGTCTTCTCCCTTTCGAACCGGGTTCTGGGTCCACTTCTTTTAAATTTGTGTTTTTTCATACTTGTCTTTTGTCGTTTGTCTTGTTTTTGTCTCTTGTTTAACCCTTTTTTTGTTTCTTTGTATTTGTGTGCGAGTTTTTGTTTATTTTTCTATGTTTGTTAGTTTGTTTGGACTGCAGGTCGGCTCAGAGTTATGGAATTTGGAGGAGGCTGAGTGTTGGACGCTCTTAAAACGTTTTCGAGACTGCCCTATTTTCGCTGTTCTTCATATACCTTTTTAAAAATACTATATCTTGGGATTGAGACGTTTTCATCATATCATTCACCCTCAAAAGAACTGCAAGACTTCAAAGATTTAGAAATTAAAAAAAAAAAATTTTTTCGAAATGGTGGAAATCCATAATGGCGGCCAAAGTAGCGAAATTTTTCGAAAAATACCAAAATTTTGATTTATATTGCTAATTCTAGGGAATTGTATGGGGTTATAGTGTACATTTTCTAGCTTAGAAAGTTGTTCAAATTCAATCTGGGAAAACGTAGAAGAAAAAATGAAGGTCAAAGCTACTTTTGGTCTTGAAATATTTTTGAAAAACTACGAGTACCTATTTTACAATGAAAGTAAATTATCAAATAGGAAAAATCAAATTATGACGTGCACAGTATAAAATGACATAACTTCTTATAAAGTTCTTTGTAGAATGACCCCTCAAAAGAAAGGTAATAGTCTAATTATTAAGAAAATATGGAAAAATATTTTTGCAATATGACAGAAATCCATAATAGCGGCCCAAGCAGCGAAAATTTGTCAAAATATTGAAAATTTTGAAATATTTTCTGATTTTTAGGTTACTTCCCTGGTTTACAGTCAAGTTCTTAGCCCATAAACTTATTTTAAACTCAATTTTCGAAAAGGAGAAAGAAAAATGAAGTTGGGGGTTGGTCTAAAAAGCAGGGTAGCCAATTGGGGTAGCCAATTGGGCTAGGTTGTGGGGTACCTAAATATTTTACAGACCAGAATAGAAATACCGAAAATGAATACATAGAACCACATTTTACTGAACAGGGAGCACGAATCTGATTGATACTTAGATTGATCATATATGATTACAAAGATAAACAAAGATATAAATTACCACGTGTTAATGCACGAGGAGTAAGAAATAGAGCTTCATTATAATAGAGCTATTTCAAAAGACTTTTTGTACCTATTATAAGCTGCCATATTAAAAAATTTTGAAAGGAATTGATTGTTTGAAACATCTAAACATGATATAAATTAAACAATAGATTCAATAACAAAGGATTGTTAAGATATGACAAGATTAGAGATCATATGGCCCAAAGGCGATTCCAAAGCTATTATCATCGAAGTACAGCTTCACGGAAATAACAATTAAAAATATAAATAAAATCTAAATATTAAATATTAAAAACTGTTTTGTATATATTTTTTATTCGGGTCTGTAAATTTTCAAACGAAGCCAAGAAGGAAGACAAAATGGCGCTAGGTCTCTTGAGAAGTAACAAAGTTCAGTACCTTTGGAAAAAAGGCTATTGTGGCTGAAGTTCGAAAGGAATCTTAAATTTTATTACATGGAATCATTAACAAGATGTTGTATAGTTAATTCCACATGAAAATAGGTTTCAGATTTCAAAAGTTTAAGCAAAAAGAGGTACCCCATAACCTAGCCCAATTGGCTACCCCATTGGCTACCCTGCTTTTTAGACCAACCCTGAAGTTGGTGGCTGCTTTTGATCTTGAAATATGTACAAAAATATCCAGCTACCTATTTTGCAGTAAAAAGAAATTATGAAATAATGAAAACAAAAAAATGAAGCACTCTGGAAGAAACGGTATAACTTCAAAATAAGTACAATTTAGAAGGCCAAAAACCCTCAAAAGAAAGGCAATAGTCTAAAGATCCATAATGGCGCCATAAAGAGCAAAATTTTGAGGAAAAAGTGAAAATTTTGTATATTTTTGGAAATATTTTTAGTGATTACCTATTTTTATAATAAAAATTATGAAAAAATGATGGTTGGGCTTAATATTTTCGGTATAATGATGCACAACGCATAGGCATTAAATGTTGCTCATGGTACAGAAGATCATGTCACTCTTCTCTTCTCAAGTATCGAGAGCATGTCGTCAAATGTTTATATCGAATCGAGGATAACAATGAGGAAGAGGTCACAAATCGAAAGGGAATTCACAACCTGATGCCCCATCCCCCAACCGAAAAAAAAAAGAAAAACCGACAAAGCCATATGTTAACTGCACCAAACAGAAAAGAAAAACTGACAAAGCCATATGTTAACTGCACCAAGCAGAAAAGAAGCATAGAGCACATTATTTTTGTGAGCTCTGTAGAGTAAAAATCCAGCATTTTGTGTTGGGACATTTCTCCTTATTTAAGAGCCCTCAATAGAAATTTGATAAAAATGCAAAAGTGGCCCATTTTAAGGATCTGACAGCGCCCGTTTTATCAGTAGATGATTTTCAAAAAATATAGTATTTTTCGGAACAGAATAAAAAAACAGAACTGAAAAATCTAAAGCCAATAATTAGTAACGTTAAATTGAAAATTCTCTTCTCTACTCTGAGTATACTCGTAGTTGGCAAGCTCGCACAGATCGACACTACGAGTATACTCGTAGTCGGCAGCGAACGTGTTAAGAAGAGAGACACAAAGGGACATGCCTAGGCAGAAATTAAAATTACAAATGTAGATGGGCCTTAAATTTCAAAACAAAGGCTGAATAAAGTCCAAACCAGGCTCCGAGAAAAAAAACATTGCTTGCGAAAACAAAAGTGACACACATGAAACAAACCTACATACAGACTACGGCTATTGATATATGTGACTCCCTAAGCGATTTAAAGTACCTGAAAACGGGACCGGTCTTTAGACGGTCTTTTAAGGGTAGGTGAATGACCGGTAAAATTTTACCAAAAGTCCGTTACGAGTTTAGGGGACCGGCCCTGATCGCTCGGTTGACATCCTTTTACAACATTTTTTTATGTAATTGTTACGAAAAATCACTAACTAGCGGCCTGGATTGGTCTAACGAACGACCCAGACCGGTCTAACGAGCGGTCAGGACCGGTCTAGTGAGCGGCCACGACTGGTCTAATGATCGGCCACGAGCCTAAAAGCGGCCACGACCGTTCTAGATCACATTTCTACAAAGTCTGGAGGCCGATCTAAAACAAAAAAATGACCGCTACTAGACCGCTCGTAATACCGGACCAAGACCGGTCTGATTTTCAGGTACTTTAAATCGCTTGGAAAGTCACAAATAGATTATATGAAAAAATGTGATTGAAATCATTTATCATGTTTATGAGTTGTATGCCATTCTGCAAAACAGCTTTTATCCTTAGTGAAATGCAGATATGCGTCACACTGTGGTGCGCTACATTTAAAGTAAACGGGTCGTTGAATATTAAGTTTTTTGTAACAAACTTTACAGTTTCTTTTTTCAGCAGTGTCAACTGGTATGTGATCAGTTTGATATTTTTCATCTATTGGTTTTTGAAACTTTTGAAGACTGGGGGGGGGGGGGGTTGGCATATTCAGGAAGGCCAGTAAATTGCCTGATAACGGCTTCACGGTATTCAAGAAGAGAATCACTATTTGGACGCTTTAGAGAATCAATTGTTTCATCGCGTGCTCGATGAGCTTGAAAAGGAATGAAACCATTTACAAGAGCCATATCAACCATGTGGAAAAACAGGATTTTCCACCATCTAATACATATACGCAACAAATTATACTTTGCCAACAACTGGTCTGACTTGTCGACACCATTCATATATGGGTTGTACCTTTGTACACATTGCGGTTGGCGAACAGCCACTCATTGACTTTAGTCTTCCTTTCTACTTCCACAAAACTATCCATGGTCACAACCTTATTGTCTTTCCATTGCAGTCAGAGAGCGACACCATCTCATGTCACCATGTTCCTTGCGATTTACCCAAACTTTCCCTCCTTTCATTGATTGCGGAAAGACCATGGTTTGGATGAATGACTTTATCGCCACTGCCGTGTAAACAAGAAAGTCACATGTCTAGCCAGTTTTGCTGTCAGCGATGACCCATAGTTTGATCCCAAATTTTACTAGCTTGTTTTTTATATACTGCCTAATGTCTGACCTGTGTTTCGATTTCACTAAACGCTCATCGATTGCTAAATTACCCTGTGGATGCATGGATCAAAAGTTATGCTAAATTTAATATTTTGGGATTTTACAGGGTTTTAGCTGAATTTTATGATATGCCTGCACATAAAAGTCATAAAACCTGATCTGGTCGGTGTATAATTGTAAAATTTGGTATACATGCTGCTAATAAGATGATATTAAAAGTCAGAAACTTTCAGAGTGTCAAAAAAAAATTTCAGTGAGCTATTAGCAAAAGAGTGCCGCCTGGTGGAAAACACCCCCTGACAAAAATAAGGTTAAGCAATCAAAAAAACCGTCCATAAATTCTCAAAGGTTGGCTGTTTCCTTGTAATCAGGAAAATCCTTTCTCAAGATTTTGCTCATTGTTGAGCTGAGTACCTGGGCTGCAGTTCACCCGCATTTTTGAATAAGGAGTGAGTTTGATGTGTTCAAGTATCAATTTGTTAAGATATCTGATCTCCTTTTCCGTATCTTTGTTGTAGGCATTTTTGATGTGCTGCCACGTCAGATGATCTCCATCCTTCCACATTTGACGGGTGTAATTTTCGTCACCAACGGAGAATTAAAGACAATTACGCACTGTCTTGACTAAATGAGGTGTGTCAGAGAAAAAGTAAATAAATCGATCCCTTGCAAAAAGGTTTATTGTCTTGTATACAACACTCCCGTCAATCATCTTTTCCAGCCACTGATCAAAGGTTTCTTCAGGCAACATCTCTAGAGTGGCTTCATTCATCGAGTCTACGTTGAAGTCGATCGGGTCGCCGCTTGAAATCCCGTTTGCTTTGTCTACAAAACCTTAAAAAGAAGGGTATATTATGCATAGAAAATATTGAAAGACTTAGAAGATTGAACTCCTGAAAATGAAAAATTAGTTAGAATTCCCGAAGAACTATGAGAGAGAACCCAGTGCAGAACAGTTCAAATTTTCCCATCTTGGATAGAACTCCGAAATGGAAATGATCAAATCAAAACTATATTATAGAACTATATTTACCTTGTGTGCATGTTAAACAGTTTTCTGTTGGGTGATGTGCCATCAGCAGTCACTGCGACAAGTTCAAGGTTACACGAACACTCGACAATGGCCACTGCATCCCAGAACAGTCATCTTGGTGTTCTTTGTCGATTGATGCAAAGTTTAGATCAGGGTCTCCAAGGTCCATAAATCCAACAAATTCTCCTGTACTCCTTTGAAAGACAAGGTTTGATTTGATTTTCATCTCGTCAATCAACAATGTAACAAACCGCTGTTCAGCTGTGTAGGTTTTAGTTAAGGAAATGAGCTCATCTGTTACAGCCGGGTTGAAGCCAACTTTTGGTGTGTTTTTCTTGTTAGATCAAAGCAAAGATTGTCATTTATTGCAATACTGTTCTTTTCGAGTTCTTGTTTCATCTGTTCTAGTTCAAATTTCAATGCAGTGTTTTCTAGTTTCAATGCAGTGTTTTCAGCTTGCATACTCTGAACTGAGAGGATCAGTCTTTCATTTGATGTTGATGACAGTGGTGCATTCAACTTCGCGGGCTCATTACTGTTTTTACTCCTGATTTTCTCCTTTCCCAATAAAATGTTTCTGATAGACGTGCATGGATTGCAGAGTTTTTGTATTTGGATTAGAACGTGGCATGTTTTGGAACGAAAGAAATTTTTACTGTTAAAAGGTAGCTCCATATTTGTTGATAAGGTTGTGTTGTAAGGAATGGAATGAATGAGAACGTTTGTAGAAATTTCATGTTTTTTTAACCCAATACAAATAGTTTTCTTCATCAAATCCACAATCAACTGAGAGATTGTTACATGTTTCAGACTGTCTTTACTGTTATCCTTCTGGTAAGGCAACATCCAACAATAAACAAGAATTGTAAAGTTGAGGAATTTATCTAGAGTGATTTGAAATTTCGGTAGCACAAGTGTATTGTTTGCAGTGTAAATTGTCATTGACTCGTATCTAACTGATTGGACACCCCAATTATCAACGATACATTTAATTTTTCTGGTTCGGCCAATAACCTCATTGATGTTTGAATAGCAGTCCTTTTCCTTTGATTCCAAAAACTGTCTTCCTTTCGGCAACGGTCTGGACGTTTTAGGGGTGCACAGTGTTGGAATTGCTCCTGGACGAAGGTCTTTTAGGTCAATTTGTCTGCAACGTCTAAAAATGAAAAAATAAATTTTGATTTCCAGCTGTACAAAATTGAAGATTGATATATAATATTACCACAAGATGCTATATGTCTGGACATATTTACTAATTATGGGCAACCAACAACAAGACTCGTTCTTAAATTAAAGCTTGAGAGATACTCTTGAATGCCTAATGTGAAGATGAAAAAGCAAATAAGTATTCCCATCACTCATTTTGCTATAAAATTATACAATTTGGCAATAGTATATCATACCCTCAATCCAGCCATCTTTCACACAAGGCATATAACATTCACACCCCAAAAATCAACATTTTTCTGGTCTAAAGAATTCTTATCTCAAAACTATTGTTCTGTTTTGTCTAGAAACCTGAAAACGAGTTACTAAATTTAAGATTTGATGTCACAAACCCCAAAAAACTTGATGAAAAGGGGGTGTGAATGTATTATGCCTTTTGTGAAAGATGGCTGGATTGACGGTAATAACTTACAAGTGGTGTAATAATCTTGTTTGAAATGTCTCTCACATGCCCAAATATTTCCTTTTGCAATCATATTTTTGAAGGTTGAGTCTTCCTCTCTAGTTGACGTTATGGCTTTCAAAAAGTCATTTCTCCACTTTTCGTGTTTTTCATCTCTGGGTTTAGAACTTTGAAGCTTGAAGATTCTAATGGGAACATCAGTGTTTTCATCAGGGTCAGGAGGAATATTTTCGTCAAAGTTTTTATCAGATTTTCAATGTCTTTCTTATTTTTATATCTTGATTTAGTGCATCCTACACCCGGGGGGGCACTGGGTTTGCGGACTGACGGTATGTGCGGGCCAAAAATTGGCTTTTAAAATTGCACCCTTACAGTGCAGCAAAAATCAGTGAAAATCATACCCTTAGAGTGCTTTTCCCCCAAATTTTCGATCCCTTTCGTGCAAAAAATGGTCAAAATTCTAGCATTTTTGGTCAAAATATCTAGATTTTTCAAGAATTTTCTGAAATTTCTACCCTTACAGTGCATCTCTAGTTTTTCCGACCCTTACAGTGCATTTTAAACGGTTCTAGGAAAATTGCCCCCGAGAAAATTGCCCCCCGGAAAACTGCCCCCGGAAAATTGCCCCCCGGAAAATTGCCCCCTAGGAAAACTGCCCCCTAGGAAAACTGCCCCCCCAGAAAATTGCCCCCCAGAAAATTTCCCCCTAGGAAAAAATTGCCCCCGGAAAATTGCCCCCCCCCGCCATCTTTTTTTCCACTTTTTTATAAAATCCAATGAAACTTCAAATGGCCATTGTAGCTGTAAAATTAAGTAGTTTGAATTACTCTTAGGGTACCTAGTAAACGGGGGTCAGCGGGGGTGGATTGGAAAAAAGGCTAAAACAGCATAATCCGTACAAAAAAGAAGTTTCAGATTCCGGAAAATTGATAAGCGGAGGAGGGGTTGGATCAACAATGTCCTGGGTAGAAAATTTTCGAAAAATATATTATTTTGGTGGGAACTTTTTTTGGGGAATACTGTAATTAATTTTTTAACTGTGGTTGGAATTAATTTTAGCGAATGACAGCGCAAATCTGTTCTATTTCATCTTATTTTGAGCAACTTTGTTGAATTTCAGGGGTTATTTAGCCAAGAAAACTGAAATTCTAACCTTAGCTTAAGATAGCACGGATAGGGCGCTTAGGGTTAAGAAATGGGAAAAGATTTTTTTGAAAGTGATTTTATTACTCGACTATCTTTCTCCACCTCATACAAAACTTGTAAAAGTCGTTTTTGAGGCGTCTTTTTTCTTTAAGAAAAAACTAAAAACTAAAACATGCAAAGCAGATCAATGGTCAGCGTGAGGAATATAGTAAGAATGAAGTTATCCATTCCATATGACCAAGAAATTTTGTAAAACCATAATGAAAATACTTGAATAGCGAAAGAAATACAGTATAAAACACATTGAAATTGACTATCGCTAAACAGAGAAAACGCTTTCTCTGTATTCCATGGTTAAACCACATTATTCCTTATAAAAAGCGTCAACTTAATGAAAATTACGGCTGCAACCTGCAACCGTTGGACCAAAATATAGCCCCAAAATATTCTAGATCTCTTAATCCGTTAAGACGCGATCACGTAAAATTGCGTAATCCAAAACCTCCCAAATGTTGAAAATTGAGTTAGGTTTAGTTTCGAAAAATGGAAAAATAGGGGGCAATTTTCCGGGGGGCAATTTTCTTAGGGGGCAATTTTCTGGGGGGCAATTTTCTGGGGGGTAATTTTCCTAGGGGGCAATTTTCCGGGGGGCCGTTTTCCGGGGGGCAATTTTCCGGGGGGCAGTTTTCCGGGGGGCAGTTTTCTCGGGGGCAATTTTCCTGACACCATTTTAAACATATTGGAAAAGGTACCCTTAGGACCCGCACATACCCGTCGGTCCTTTTGCCCAGCTGCCCCCCCCCCCGAGATCCTACAATACTACAATGGGTTCCAGTCATGTTTATTTCAAATATTAAATGCTTTTTTACTTCTAAAATGGAAACGAGCAATCATATATTTCAAAATAAAAAACATAAACATTCGTCTTTAATTCACCACTGTTCTGCTATAAAAATCACCTAAACAAGACAAAAGTCAAAACCCTTCCTTCTCACAGAATGTTCAAAATCATAATAAAAACACAACTGGAAGTTAATAAAATTATACAAAAGACCTCTTTTTCGATCATCTATAATATTAATATAAAACTTAAAAATAAATCAAACCAAACTTCGTATTATTTGTTAATCTCTGCAAGCTTCCAGCTAAAACAGAGCAAAACATTAGCGCGAGGGTACCATCTTTGATAATGTTTTGCACTGTCACAGTTCATTAAACACGAGGAATTCGCAACAATAAGTTCGCCCTTTGAAGTGAGCCGCCTTCCTAACCATCTTTTTTTCTCTAGTAACTAAGGGGTTCATTATAGAATAAACGAGAACTGTGGGCATGTTATGCAAAGTAGTATTTCTGTTAAGTGAGTTGAATGCATTGCTTGTATCTACTAGGGTAATTGCATCGGTATCATCTTGCTCAAAAATTTCTCTCATCAAATGCCGCCTCCGTTCCTGATTGCAAACCTGTAGCTACCTGGAGTTAACCTCCAAGCAGCTCTTCGTGCTCCACGCATTCCACGCATGCGCTCTAAAGGGAATGGTTCTGCAAGAAGACCTGCAAAGGTTCTCGGGTTTTCTTTGATGGTGAAATTTCAGAGTACTTTTCACGATTCAATCGCGGGCATTCGTATAAAATTTATCGATTTGCTCGGGCCGTCTTTGGATGCGTGGGCTAAACAAAACCGATTCTACTGCGACCGTGGCTTTCCTTTTCTCCGAACCAAATCCAAGATGGCGCCTGAAATCCACGTTTTGGCTCTTGGTCAATGTTTTGATCTTTTATGGATTTTGAGACTTATAAAGGAAAGTTCAATGTTTCAAATGTTGTTTATTTATTTTAGTGTAGCTCTGACATACACCCACAGAAGTTACCCATACTTATTGACCTAAAAGCTTTTAAAGACTCTTTTGAAAGTTGTATTTTGTACAACACAACTGATTTTGCTTGGATGTTTTCTTATTTTTGTTCAAGATGAAGGCTCAAAAATCAACCAAATTATTACAGGTATGTTCACTTATGTAATGATTACTTCTCTCTTGCTATCTGCTTGATTATTAGGAGGAATGAAGTATTTTACCAGAATAATTATAACTTAACATGTGCGAAATGTCTGCCAGGCATTCAACCGACAAAAAAAATGATTCAAACATCAAGAGGTTGACCATTTTAGGCTCTGTTTGTATTGTTGGATATTTGGATACTCTTTTTGGATAAATATTGGTGAAATTTAATGTTTGTTGAGCTTTTTTAAGCGGTTGCAATGATCAGTTTTTTGGGTTGCATACGTTTTGCAATCCAGAGTTCATGAGAACTTTTTAATAGATTTGGAAGATAAACAAATAGCAACTATAAGTTCTGGAAAGTATTTTTTGGGTTGAAAAGGTCTAAAAACTCCAAATTAAATGATACTGTTTCCAGTTTTGTAGCCATGATGTTTTCACGTGCTCAAAGGGCATTCCAGCAGCCAAAACAATTAGCATTTTTGGCAGGTGAAGATTCAGATTGTTCCATGTACAATTTCCTGATATCACCTGAAAAAATTCTTTGAAAATGTTCAATGCTTCAAAAGATATAGAGGTTTTTGCTACTTTAGTTCTTACAAAAAGTTGTTTCCTATAGAATGATAAATATATTTTTAAACCTGCGGGCTAATCGGATACTGGTATCTGGTCACGTGTCATAGTTTTTTCCCAGTCCCCGAACGCGGTTTTGTAAAATTCTGCTGGATAAACTTTTCAGATCATCATATGCCTTAGCAATGGTGATCGGTTATGAGATTAACCTGCAGTGGGCCAGCACAGTCCTGTATGTCATTCTTCAGCACCCAGCCAACACTTTTTCCTACGATTCTCCTGAGGATTTCTCCAACTCCGAATTAATCTGCATGCTACATACACTACTAAGTCAAAAAACATTGACTAGGCCTATTTTCAATGTTTTTCGTTGACAATCCGCAAGTCTTATCGACTGTCGAATGCAAATTATTGACAAAAAATATTTTACAATTTTCTTGAAAACTAATAGGCCATTTTTGGTTGATTTTTGATTTGATTTTTACTTTGATTTGATTTTTACATTGTCAAGATCCATGAATGCTTTATTAAACAACATTTACCCTAGGCTATCTGGTAAGAACAATTTTTATTTTTCATTCAATTTTTCTAAATAATTTTTTCCTAAGTTTGATTTGTCAACTTAGCCAATTTCCAAGGAGTCAATTTCTCCGTATTTCAATTTTCAAATTAATTTATCAATCAATTTTTTGTCAATTTTTCCAAACTTGTGCAAACTTAAGTCCTATATTTGGATTTTGTCAAATTTTCAATTCATAAAATTTAGAAATATTCAATTTTTGTTTCAGTTTGAACAGTCGTTACAAACAAAGCCTGACCGCATTCATTGCAATCAACCCCAAATCCTTACACCTATTTCCTCCTGTGATAGCATCATCCCAGCCGACACGAAGATGTCTTGCTGCCGTTTTGAAAATGTCTTGTCCAAGACGCGGATATGTCTCTTTAGGTCTCAAATGTCCGCTTTGAATGCGTCTTATCTAAGACGCGTATGAAGACGTCTCGCTTGACCGCGTCTTCGTTAAGACTCGTAGGAAGTAGACTAGCAAGCGTCTGTCTTTCCTTGGACACAGGAACGCGGGAATAGTGCTTATAATAAAGAGTTCTTATAAAAAATAGAAATTGCCCGGGGGAGAGTGGTTTGGAAAGACAGACTAGTTCCAAGTGGTGCAATACGGGATTTTGCTTTAATCGAATCTCAGGCAACGTCGTTCCCTTGAAAAAGAGGGAAGATAAAATGAATGGACACGGCTCATTTTTTCTTCTATTCTCATCGCAATATTTGAGTTTCTCGGAGTTATGGATGAGAAAAAATATATAAAAACAAAAACAGAAAAACGTGGCGACTTCTCCAACTTTTTTGCTTATCTGAGAAGAGAAAAATTTTAATGCTTTTAAATGTTTATAAACACAGATTTAAACTGTCTTGGCATTCTCTATCTGAGATCGACTTTATTCATACATTGTTTCTGGCTGGGTTGGGGCGTTGATTTATTCACAAAACAAACAAACTCATGTATGGATTATACTTTCACTTTTTCATGTTATTGTTGTGATTGAAAGATTTTTTGATTATGTATGGTTATAAACACTAGTACAAGTGCAATATTTATGACATTATGACACAGCTGAGATTCCATGACTGCATGCAGGATACTTTTTGCAGGGAATGTTCAATATGTTAATATGCTCACATTCATTGGGTGACAGATTACTGCTTTTTTCTATGGGTACAAGTTAAACCTGATAACCTTATCCCAGAGAATGTAACTCCAAAATGGCTACAGAAATCCTCAAAATTTAAGATGGAAAGTATGGTATTTATATAACATTTTTGGTGGTGCAATATGGTGTGGAAATGATGAAAAAGTGAAGTGGTAATTTGGAATTTAAAAATTGAATGCTTTTTATGCGGAAACAATATTCTGACAAGCTGACCACTGAGACACGTCTTGGTTCTATTTGTGAATGAAAATAACAACATTTTACATTGAGATGACTGGTTTTCTGGGCTTTCGGATGTCCGTCCTTTAGCTGGATTTCACTACCTTTGACTCTAAATGTTAGATATACGAGGATATTTTCGGTTTTCACTACTGGCAGACTTCCGGGGGGGAGCACTTTAATTAAGTACGGGGACATGCCGCTGACCAGGGTCCCTTTTTCAGACTCTAGAGATATCTGATAGGGTCCCAAAATTTACTAATTTTCAAGATGTAGACAATTTTTAGGGTGGAAATTTAAAAATATTTGAATTTTTCGTCTACTTTAAGTCACTTTTGCCAATTTACAGGGTTAAAGTGGGAAAATATTTTGATTTTTTTCAATCAAACCATTTTTCGTTCTGAATGGGTCTCAAATTTACCAAACATTCATCTCACATTCATCTCCAGCTCCCCGTCAGTCACCAAGGTCAGTGCCCTCTGGCAAACTTCTACCTTGTGATTTTGTGTTGTTCCCTGGTGTTATTGAACAAGTTCAGACTGAAATTTATACGTGAAAGTCTTTCAAACTTACAGTTTGAAAGTTTATGAAAATTTTGATTGGATTTTTGCCAATTTAAAAAAAAATATACTTGGATTTGGAAGTAATTTTATGTAGATACTATATATAAAATTTTTATAGCAAAATTAAAGGTCAATATGTAATAGTTATCGGACAGTTGCGAGTACAATATGAGAAATATTTTACGAGTTCCGAGATTTTTCCGTACAATATTTTCCGAGCCTTTAGGCGAGGAAAATATACGGAAAATCCGGAACGAGGGGTGGAACTACGACTAACCGAAGTGAAATATGAAAAAGATGTTACTGGTTTACATTTATTTGTTTTTACCTTACCAGATATGGCTTTGTATGTCAAGGAATTTTTAAAGGCGAATTTGCCATTAGCACCTTCCATGTTGCACAGGCTCAGGAACGATTTCGAGAAATACTGAAATGACGAGGTGAAAAATTGAATTAAAAAGCAATTGTTGCGTTATGCTTATTAAACAAAAAGACGAACATTATTCCGTGTCAAAGATTTAGATCACTCCACTGAAAATTGAAATTTTAATATATTTTTCCTTTTCAGATATATGAAATACACCCCCTTCTCACAGACCAACTAGGTCTCCTTCCCACTGGAAAAATTGGCCAAAATAACGTCCCGGTGGAAAATTGCTCCCATTTTTGTCCCCACTGAAAATAAACAAATAAGCCAATCCTCGCTGAAAGATACTATAAAATACTTCTTATCCCCACTGAATTATCTGACTTGAAAACAAAAGAACTGAAATCCCCAGCCATAAGAAATATCAATCCCTATTGAGTTTCAACCCGTTATTTTTATCCCCACCGCCTGAAAAAATCCCACCGGGTCTGTGAGAAAAGGGTGTATGAAATGAACAGTAACTAACAATTTCTAATCTTGATTTGAGGTTAAAAAGAAAAGCATCCAGGTAGCACTATCACTGCAAAAAAAGTTTGTTTGAAAAAAGAGTCAGAGCATAATATAAGAGATTTTTTGAAACACGATTGTGAAAAAAAGTAGAAGTAAATTCTAAAAAAAACCTTTTGCTTCGTGATCCCTGAGTGTATAAAAAACATTTCGGAAAAAATTTTCAGAGTGCCCCTTTTAATGTAAAAGCAATAATTTCTTACAAATTTGTCAAGGTGTTCTTGGTCGGCAAGATTTTGCTCAAGATCAACCATTTCTTCTTGAGTTGTGACCATTGATATCTCAAAAAGTTGCTCTTGAAGTGGAAGAGCTCCAAAATGTTCATTTTCCAGCAAAACAATTGCGTCCATGATTTTTGTTTGCCTTTCATAGAGTTTGTTAAGTTTTTCTTAATTAAATGATTTGAATGGTTATTCAACTATACTGGAAAATAGCAAACAAAACAAAAATGATTCGGCCAATTTTTTCTTAATCTTTTTCATGTACTGGGTGGTTCAAAAAAATCTACGGATGTTTGGCAGTTTTTTCAGACCTGTCAAACTAATCTGCGAGCCATACTTTGCTTGATATAGAAGAGGGGTTCTAGCTTAAATTTTAATGTATTACTTTTTAAATATGGACGATCGGTTTAAAAGTTGTCGCTAAAATTCAGTGTAAAAAATCACCTTTCAAAGAATACAAAATAAGATTAAAAGTAGGTGATTAAATGACAATAACTTTTGAACTGATCATCCAAATACATGTAAAATTTAGGTTAGACTATCATCTAAATAAAGTAAGTTTAACCCGGTGTAACTTATCTAAAAGAACTTCAGCCAACAGCCTTAAGTATTCTAATAAAACGACAAATATAGCTCTTCTCTAAATTCTGTCTAAAATTATGACATATAAACTGGTCCATTATACTATTATTTTCTTATCTTCGAACCGAAAATAACTTACTTATTTATTTACTATTTCTCCAAAATGAGACACTCAAAAAGGATAGAAAGAAAAGGACACATCAATTTTTCGAGACAGGTTTCACACTTATTCTAATAGTAATAGTCGGGTCCAAGCCTCTCAAAAATACACTTATTTTCCGTACCAAATACTAGATAATGTTAAAAATGTTACCTACTCGTCTTTATATAAAATCCACGTTATCTAAGGATGCTTAAAATTACATCTGTTCTTATCTTTTACACATCGTTATACATTACTCATATCACATATACATTACTCCTTTAATTTACACTTTAGTTCTTGAGGTTATCATCAACTGAAATTTTGACATCCCCCGGACAAAAACTTCCAAACCCTGGTGGTCAAAATTGGGTGCCCAGACTGTCTCTGAAAACTGAGCTGTTTGGAAGAAACCGTAAGGAATTAAAAATTCGATTTATGCTTCATTATTCGGACACCCTCATCCTCTTCTAACTGTTCGCTGGCCTTTATTTTATAAAACTGTATGCAATGATTTAAATAATTACGTCTTGTGCTCCCTCGCACTCATCTGTGTCCCCTCACACTCGTCTGTGTCCCCTCACACTCGTCTGTGCTCCCTCGCACGTCATTTATAAGTATCCTATTCTCTAAAGAAATATACATAAATTGCTAAGGTAAGTAGCTTTTAGATGGATCGCTAGTGGAACTGTGGCGAAGTAGCTAGAAGTTACTAGTTGAGAGCTTACCGACGTGTGAATAGCATCACTCGGCAAACCCTTTTTGAATTACACGCTTCTCATGTTTAATTTTCGGAACGCAAATTAAAAGCAAAATCGACATTTTATCCGAAACCGTAAATAAATTCATTTATTTTCTTATCTTCGAACCGAAAATAACTTTATTTATTTACTATTTCTCCAAAATGAGACACTCAAAAAGGATGGAAAGAAAAAGACACATCAATTTTTCGAGACAGGTTGCACACTTATTCTAATAGTAATAGTCGGGTCCAAGCCTGTACACTAAGAGCGTGTGTGGAAGGGGATCTCCCTGAAGAGCTATTAAAATTATATACGTGACATTATCGTCAATTAGTCAGATTACATGCAACCTTTACTTCTTATGTCTCGGTCCTCCATCGACCAGCATATTGTATTTTCATTCAGCTTATTTGATCATTTTCATGTATGTAATAATTGGAATGAACTCACGATTGGCATTAAATCGGTGATCATTTAACTGGGTCTCGAAATTAGAACGCAATCGAACTCTGTCACTGTTATTCTGATCGGCTCGTCCGATTAGTTGTCCCACGACTTTTCTCATCCGATCTCCTGAAAATAGAAGCAACAGATGTAGTATTGTTCATATGTTGGAAGAATATTTAGAACATTTTCTTTTTGCCTTTTAAAATCGATCATCTCGGTAACTGTAAGTAAAAAGTGAGCCAAGTGTTATCTTTAAGCTTTGTTTATGTATGTTTACAAATTAATGATTAAAAAGAACAAACAAAGATGGTCGTAAGTGACTACCATACTTCATCCATTTAGAGTGAAACGATTCCTTTTTTGACATAAACACTAAACACTCTACATCTCTGTCACCGACCCCTGCTCCTTCTACATCTCTATCACCGACCTCTACCCCTCTTCATCTCTGCCCTCGACTACCGTCCCCTCTGCCTGAATAATTTTTTGTTTGAAAACAGTTTTAAAATGAAATGTTTTTCTGTTCTAAATAAATTTGTTGGCAAAACTTTTCCATTATAAAATGGACTCAACACTAATATTCACTTTGTTAAGTTCACCCTTACTTTTGTGCGCATTTCATGTTATCTAAATTAATTTTCATCCATATAAATATACATAATTAACAAATTTATTTTACTTTTTTCGTTTTTATCAGTTTGAATTATTTATATATCAATACTTTTCTTTTTCTTTAATGACAGATATTACATATCTTCACTACTAGTCAGGTTGCTGGACCTCAAAAAGTTTAGTTAACCTCACTGCGAAGAATCTAATTTGATGCACATTTTATTCTTCATACTTTACTTAAATCATTTACCTTTACTGGACATTCTAATTCTACCGTTATCCAAAGTTACAGATAAAATTTTACACCAAATACTCTAAAGTGTTGTCAGTGAACTTTCTGACGCCATGTTGTCTTCCCTCTTTGCTTTTGTAATAGAATAGAATGTAAACATTAAAACGTTCGAATTCTTAGACGGGGGTAAGAAATCACACAAACACACCTTTGATACTTATTACACGCACTTAAAACTCAAAAAGCGCTTTGAGATTAATTCTTGATCAAAAGAATTGGATTTCATCAGAATACGATTTAGAAATTATTATAAATACAACATTTTCAAAAACACTTACAATTTATCAAACCCCGGTTTTTTTAATAGATACGAATGTGTCGCAATACATACAACTTTTCGAATGCGAAATGGTAGCTCGAGCTTTGAACTTTTTTTTTTATAAACAACAAAGCGGGCAACAAAGTAAACCCTAATAGCTGCAGAAGAATAGCTATCTAATATCGATTGAGCTTTTTTCGTATTGATATATTCTGATGGGAGGTCGTCAGTAGTCCGACACTTTCTAGTCCGACAGTAAAAATGCCCGACGTTTGATTTGACGAATGCGTCAGTATTCCGACAACAATTTTGTCCGACAACGAGTCAAAAAGAAAACATATAAAACGAAATATGAATCGCAGAAGAGGAGAAACATCTTTTATAATCAACCATGTGCTTATAAAAATCCAAAGTTCCGACTTTAAGGTTGGGTCCCTAAACCCGACTTTTCTTAAATTTTGGGAAGCTTATTAGGATTAGGCTTTCAAGAGTCAAGAAATTGGATTTAGCTGTTTTTATGACCCTTCTTTTTAGGGGGGGCGGACAACCCTTATAGCATAATTCTGAACATGCAAATAGGGAGACCCTAAGTGACTGATCGTAATCGAATAATCGAAATTTATCGGGCAAAGTCAAACAAATACTGAACCAAAAATCTAGCAGTCATCGCACTTTAACCCGATCAAAGTAAATTGTCCCCGAAACTCATTATTTAACAAAAACAATTCAGGCTTTTAGAATCATGGCATGTGGTATCCTAGAAGATAAGAACACATCCGGGGTGTTCTAGGGTTGCAAGGCGACGGGGGTGTGCCACCCGACTTTTGACCCTCGGACCCTTAGCGGGACTTAAAGGGAGGGGAAAAATTGACCAAATTTTGATCATTTAAGAGGCAAGAAGTTGAAATTTTCCTATTTTCCCGACCCATAGTGGGGCTAAAATTTGAGTTTGTGATTTTTGCAACCATTAATGGGAGTTAAGTCAAGTAGTCACCAAGGTACGCACCCATACCTTCCATTGCCCCCCCCCCCCCCGAGAAAAAATCGTCCTCTTCAAAGTGTTACTTTTTTTATTTACCGATTTATCGAAGTCCGATGATCTGTATATATCACTTTATTCAGGGGTTTTTAGGGGTTACGAAAAGTCAAAATATTCTCTCGAAGGGTTGGGATTTCTCCCATTTTGGGTCCTTTTAAGGATACGAAAGCCATGAGTGTCAAAAGAATCTCTCTAAGGGTGACTTTTTCGCAAAAGTTTAGCGTTTCTAAGGTCAGAGGATCGGTCCGGTCTGTAAATACCCTGATAGTCCCAGGGGCCATTCGTTTCAAAAAACGACTGTACGAGCGGCCCAAAATTAGGGCTTCGAATCCTGACCCTTACAGTACAGAGAAAATTTAGGCAGATTCAAGTAAATTTGAGCGACAAATCGACCCTTGCGGGACAATTTCATGAATATTTTTTTACCATTTTAAGGTAAAAAAGGGTCTGAATTTGAATTAGAGAGCGATTTTTTTTCGACCCTTACAATGCACTTGAAAAGAAAGCTTGATAAAAGGAACCCTTAAGGGCCGCACTTACGGTATGTCGTTTTCCTTGAATGCTCCCCGGGCTTGGAAAGTCATGATAAAGTATCTATCTTAAGCCCAAATGGAAGGAATGATACTGATAACAAAGTAAAAAGAAAAGGGCTTTTTAGTGAAAATTCCTTCCCTTTGATTAATCAGCTAAATTGCCGTACCATAAATAAACACTCTTGACTTCCAAGTATAACGTCTAGGTCTAAGCTATTCAAGAACATCGAATAATCATTCTGTGATTTTGTAAGCAAAAATTAACTATGACGTCATATTGGTCACTTTCTGTATTAATAACTCTTTTTCACTTGATTTTTACCCTATGAGATAAACCTTTTTTGAAATCTACATCAAATTTCCGATCCAACGATGTATAATATGACCATATTTGTGGAGGTTCAAATTTCACCTTAGCTTGACCGCCCTGATGACGTCACAAATCTTAAAAAGGCCTGGAAACGAGTAAAGGAGGTGGATAGAAAATGGCCAGTAAAACTTTTCTGAATCCTTTGATGTTATATAACAAGTTCCAAAATGTTTTAGATTCTTCGCACTAAGATTTCTAAAAAAGTGGTCCACTGACTATACTGCATACTTTTTTCTATTTTTTTTTCTTTTTTTACATAACATTGAGAATTTAGCTCTTGCCTGAGAGTCATTCTATCTTTAATAATTATTCTACAAATCTGAGACGCGTTTTGTCGTTCTCCTTAATTGGCCGTAAGCATCTTTTTTTTTTGTTTTTTTTTTTGTCAACTAGATGTGGAATTATCCTATTCAAAATTATTCAAAATTGATGGAACCAGTCATTTTTTTTATATTTTTTTTTTGAATCTAATCATCTAATTGTTTATCGAAATACCATATAATTTTATGATTAACGCCTGTACTATTATGTGATGATTTCACCTCATTATGAGCCAGTCTAGTCAAAGTTTTTCTTTCAATGTTTACATTATAGAACTTATTAATATAAAAAGGTCGCGTAGGTCCTTTGTTGGAGGAATACTGGAGAACAGAAATATTTGCAAAACCCCACTGAGGAGATGCGCCATAATTTTTTGATTGAAACTATTTTTCTTCGCATATCGGTGCATGGTTAAAATTTTAAAGTTTTGGCTAGTAAAATGTCCATATTCCAAAATTCACAAAAATGACAGTGATGATACAAATCGCAATCATTTGCGGGAACAGTTAAAATATGTACAAGACCTATTGCGAACTTTGCATTTACCCGTCCCAAGATAGACCAATATTTAAACATGCTTATGTGAATAAGTGTCGAAATGCCGATATGGCAATAAATTTTTATCGGTCAGTTATGAATCTAAATCTCAATTTATACGTCATTAATTAGTCATTCTATTAGATAACAGGTCTTTTTTTTTTTTTTTTTTATTCAAATTTTCAAAGAAACCAATCTTATAGAGTATTAAATGTTTTCAGTATTTATTAAAGATCCGTAAAATATGAAACTGACAATAGCTTCTTTTTTTTTTTTTGCATTTGCCTGAAAGTATAATAATCATTCTACAAGCATAGCATGCCGTTTTGTCATTTTCTCCTTTATTGGCGTAAGCAAAGTCCTAGAATTCTTTCATTTTCTAAATACATTTTAGCCCCGTTTATAATTTTTTAAATAGCTGAGTTAGAACTCTCAAATCAAATCACGTTAGTCAAATTATTTATTTATTTATTTATTTATTTTTTTGCAAAAACGACTCGCGAAATTTTAAACGTCAGAGGCTCATAAATTTATCCGCCGAAAAAGAATCAAGCCGTCTTTTTTTTTTTTTTTTTTGTCCATACATTACTTCAGATGCCAGTAGTTATTCCTTTTGAATCACATTGGGAATCATAGCATTCAAGCCCAAAATGTCTAATTTTATAAATGTTGTTAAGAAAATTCTAAAGGTTAATAATTATATTTTTACCGAAAGTGCCGTGCCTGTGACATCTAACCGTACGTTTTTGATAACACGAGAACAAAAAGAACGAGATCTAGCTTGGCATAATGCAAGTTAATTTTTTTTTTTTTTGATGTCTGATGATGATTTTGAGAGTGCAGGCTAAATGTCTAATGTCTCGAAAAAATCAGCTTACCTATCACCAAAAGTAAGGACGTTTTCACCCATCTCATCTGTTTACAAACAGCCTTTTATAACGTAGTGATACATATTCGAAATCAAATGTAGCAGTTTTTAAAATCTATCTTTTGACAGTTATTGCAGCTTTACCTCGTTGAACAATGAAAAAAAATATTTTTTTTTTTTTTGATTTTCTGACCAAACAATTTGTAATGGAAAAAAGAAAGACCTTGCGTAGCATGATTTGACAAAATAAAGTTTTTGTTGACTAAATGCTTTGAATGAGGAAATTGTAGAATCAAATATCTTCCAAGCAAAAGTTTAAAGCTCGGTAAACGTGTTGTACAAAATGATCGTGAATCTCAATGAACCTAAACCTGATTTTCTAAAATGACATCTCGATATCCAACTTGTTAAAGAAGGAAATCTTTATATGTTTTAGCGTGTTCCATGAATCCAAGCCCAGCAAGAAAGAAAGAGTAATATGTAATCTGTAAAGTCAAAACAAACTTGTGTACTTAACTTTGCATTTTGCCTTTGTGGCCATCGTTCCTTGGATGTCTCTCCTTCAAAGTTCATCATTGGTGTTCTTCCTTGTAAATCGTTCTTTCAATTTTCATCATTGATGCAGGCTGGATTTGTTTCTCAGTTAACTTTGCTAGAAATAGCTAGAAGTTACTAGTTGAGAGCTTGCCGACGTGTAAATAGCATCATTCGGAAAACCCTTTTTGAATTGCAAGCTTCTCATGTTTAATTTTCGGAACGCAAATTAAGAGCAAAATCGACATTTTATCCGAAACCGTAAATAAATTCATCTATTGTCGATTACTTGCTCGCTCATGATCTCCTCTGCGTCTCTTCTAATAAGAATAAGAGAACAACAATAAGATAAAAACTAAATAGAAGAGAACTGTCATGCTTGATCGATATATTGAAAGACATGATTTCAAGTCTCCTTAATTCATCTCTGAATCGCCTCAGTTTAATTCAGTTGAAACGAGAATACCCTCTGAGCTACAACTTTCAGTGAAAAATATCACAATTGATTTGTTCTGGAAAATCTTACCTTGAGGACGTTCTTTTAACACTATTAAATGTTGAATTATTGTTATGGACGTGTGGCGATTTCGTTTTACCAGACGATGTGATAGTCGGGGAATTTCGCAAATTGAGTTTGCTTCATAAACTGTTGGCCGATTTGTTTAGAAGATTGCGTGGTCTAAAAGAGCATAAAAATAAATATTTACTTAGATTGTTTGACCGAAATTTCTAAACCATTCAATTTGTCTCAAGCTAATTTGGAATGCCCTCCTCGTGTGGGAGTCTTTGAAACTAATACAAAGCTAAAACCGGCTTTATGTAGGAAATGTAAGAATATTTCATTAACTGATTGAGACGTGGACACGTCAAATAGTTAGCAAACGTTCAGACCCAATAGAAGTCAATTTGTAGATTCTTACAAGACTGGAGATTGTTCATGTCCTGAAGTATGGGCAGATTGGGTAACTATTCTAACGATTGGTCTTGCGTCGTTGTTCCTTGCCCAATATCCAAACTGGATCTAATAAAAAATAAATCGTTCTGGGTTAATCCAGTAAACAACAGCATTTTATACTCCCCATCTTGAACTCTCAAAGGACTGAAAAGCTTTTTTTTCATATAAAAATTTGATTTCATCATGATGCAAGGTAGCCTGGGAATCCATGCCATGATTTCTTCTTTGATAAACTGATGGCGAAATGTATAGCATGGTATGGGCTAAGAGTTTGAATTTCTCAGATCCTAATAACGGTTGAAAACATAGCCAATCAAATTTTATTCTTTTACTGGTCACACTTTCTTAGAGAAAGCGCAACTTTCGAAATTTGGTTTTTATTTTAGTAAGTGAGGACAGCGCTAAATTCGAATTTCCCACTGTAAAAATGTGAGTCCAATATTGGACTCACAGCTCGAACCCGTCTTGTGTAGATCAAATTATAAAAAAACACACGACGGTTCTCCTGTCTAGATGCAAGGGTATTTCTCATAAATAATTTACATAGAATGGAAACATTTTTAAGATTAACAGTAAGTCTTGGTACAACTTTTTAAAATGACACTTATAACAACAAGTAAAAGTAAACTTTTTATTATTATAAAGTGACATTGGTCATATTGTTTTCTCCTTCACCTTCACCTTCAGCCTTGGTCCCACTGTCAATAGCGAGACAGCTTCGATGACTTCCTAAACAAGAAATATTTAAATGTGCTAAGACAGGTAAATTTGAATATTAAGAATATTAACAGGATCAGCATATTTTCATCATCACTCCATGTAACCAAACTCCTGGTATTTATAAAGGATGCTACAAGAACGGTTATAAAAAGCAACTTCAAAGATTAATGCTCAAGAAATCAATTCAGATATTCATAAGTTCGAAGTACAAAATGATTTTAATGGATTACCTGTGAATAAAACTGTTGGGTTAGGCACTTGGTTCCAACTGTCTTTTGGTGGAGCACGTCTTTTTATCATAGATGACCAATTCGTTCTGGGCCAATAAAGCATGCTATTAAATAGCCAATTCGATACAGTGGCAATCTTCTTTTTACCATTTTCTATGAAGGCAACACAGCAATATTCATCAGTATGATCCATGGCTGAAAATTAAAAAAAAAATGAGACAAAAAGAAACTTTTTGAGAACAGTATATCGAAGATAAATCTTTAAGTGCATAGATAGTTAATAACTCAATAAAAATATGGGCTAGGAAAAACATCTTGTTAACTACTTGTTAAACTTTTCCTAAAATAAAAATCTTCCTTAATGTGAATAGAGTCTTGTTACATAGACGACAAAAGTAAGTTTCAAGAAATAAATTCCTCACAATTTATTATATCTTTAATCTTTAAAATATTTGAACAATGACTAGACAAAACTACGCAAACTATGAATAAAGCAAGAGAGGGGGCCAGTGCGAAAATCTCAGATAATACGACGCTTTGCTTCGTGGTAATACCAAAGAAAAACTCAAATTCCTGAAGTTTTATTATCAAAATATTAAACAGAGGAAACTCTAAAAAATTGTAATTATTCAAAATTTTCCCTTTTGCTGAAAGTTTCTCTTATGCAGACATTTTACTCATGATTTATGGTACATAAAAAATCTTTTTACTATATGTCTGAAATATATGGCTACTGACCCCTTATTATCTCCCTTTTCTAAATCCTAAATAATTAAGCTAGCATTTAGTATTTCGTTAGCTGTTATAAACTTTGCGACTCTATATTTTGAAATTCGTACAAGCCTTTTTCTTCTGAGATTAAGTTTTGGAAAATTCAAATTTCGTGGAAACTTATCCCTAAGACTAAAAAATATTCTCAAATTACTCTGATTTCTTATATCCAAAAGCAGTATGTTTTACCACACATTTTCAATCACTTATCACAAACAAATAGTAGATATATTGCTCGACTAATAAATTAGAATTTAAAACAAAAATAAACATTAATAATAATTATATTATTTGAAAATAAATAAGTTTTCGTTAATACATATTACTTTCAATGTCGTACAATAGAGGAAAAAAGACATAACCATTTTTGTATGAAAGTCTAAACATTTTCTTTTTGATAGTGGATGCCATAAGAAGCTTGTTTTTCTTGCGAGCAATGACAGGATTTCTTAGGTAAAAGATATCTAGTACTGAAGACTCTATTGGGAAAGTGTAGAATGGCTCAAATTGGTTTTGCTTTATGACTTGGCACTCGTAGCCATTTTCATTTTCCTTTTTGATTTCGCAAACCATCAATGGACAAAAAAAATTGTCCTTGCCATTAACTTTGAAGCACTTATTTGGTTTATCGGAGCGAAGAGAACTGCTTAGCTGAATTTCTCCAACCACTTGTACAATAGGATTGCTTCCATTACGAATCATTTTTTTCAAAGTTTGCAAATAGTTCTCAAATTGAAACGATGAAATTTCATTTAGTGAACACTGATGTTTCAACACATCATCAGCAATGAACTATTGAATGAACATTGTAGACGTTGAATAAGGGGCCATAAGCAGTTTTGGTGAACCACTTCAACAGACTTTTAGCATATCTCACCAGTTCAGGGTTTAGTTCAATATGCTCGTGTAAAAGAAGTGTTAATGCGACATGTAATGATAGAAAATGACGATAGAGCTTGCTTGAAACCATGTTCTTTAAAACAGCAGGACCAAGATAAATTAAAAATAGTCGATATTCAGTTGCTTTTCAATAACAAATTTCGTCTAAAGGGCGTGGCTTACGATTAAAATTTGAAGGGATATTTTCACGTGACAGGATTAATCGATTAGTGATCTCAATGGCTTGCTGTTGGGATATTTTGCATATTTCATCTCCTCTCAACATAAAAATCAAAGCTCTTTTAACAAGTCCCAATAAAACCATGTGCATGTAATCAAGAGGAAAATCATCTATACAATTAACGATAGGGATTAAAGGTGATAAATCATTTTGATGGTGAAACTTTAATTCGTTGAACTTGTTCACTTCCTTAAGTGAGTCATTATTATTAGAATTGTACACTGTCCTATTTTGCTTTCTTTCGCCAATACCTACACAGCGCTCACAGGCTGAATAGCCAGTGTGACCAATAATGCATTCAACAAATGCTCTAGCAGGATCATCACAAATAATTGCTTTCAGTTCAAATATAATAATGGTCCCGTCAAATTCTATACCATTTCTCACAAGATCAGCAAATTCATCCACAAAATCTGAGAGGAAAACTTCTGTTGAAGATGGTTTGCTAGTTCCATGATAAATAGCGATTGGAAAAACAAATTTGGATCTAAAAACAGCTCCTAGAATTGGCCATAGCTGAGACTTGCTGGATTTCGAAATAGGAACTCCGTCAATGTTAACAAGAAGTTTCAATTTATTTTCAGACAAGTCAAGAAGATTTTCTGATAATAACAAAAGTAAATTACTTTTGATTCCAAAATATCTTTAAGAGCTCTCATCTCCAGGGTTGGGGATTATGTCATCAATAGTCCTTTTTGTTTTTAGTAGTGCTGTCTTTAGGAACTTCCACTCCGTAATCTATTAGCGCAGACAGTAGATCATTGACACAACCACGACTTAATCTATATTTTGTTGCTACATTTCTTAGATTACTCTGTAACTTTGATTCTCATCACAAAAAAGGATTTCTGCAAGATTGTTGTCATTGTCAGAGGATAAAGTTTCGAGACTAGTATCCAAGGCATCCAATTATTCATCTGTTGAAGAACTGTATGTGCTCCCAAAGTCGGACTGTTCAAAAATATTATTCAAATTTTGTGAAGTATTTAGGTCAGCAGCAGCACTCTCAACAACTTGAACTTTATGTTGTTTTTCTCCAAAAAGTTTTTCCCTCAACCTCTGCACTTTTCTGTTTTCCTTTTTTCTGATTCTTCCATATATATACAAATACCTTTAAATATTACATAACATCAAAAATAGTTTCAATAGGTTAGTGATTCAATAGGTACTTAAAACTCCATATTTCCAAATTCAAAAGGGGCTTAAGTAAATCTTTTATGAAATTTGTGATTTTTGGTTTTTATAAATCTCTGCCTTGCTGGTGGCTTTCTTTTGATGTATGTATCATACTTAAGGTCTGAGAATCGCAAGTCAATCAACTTTTTACAGTTCAGGGCCTAAGTCTAATAAAATTGAGTATTGGCCTTTATCTTATTGATGTTTTCTTTATCTAAAATTTAGGTGTAGGTAGACTTTGAGGCAGAAAAGTAACTATTCAACTTTCCGACAAATTTATGTTCAGTTTAAAAAAGGCATGTGTTCACTTCACAAAATTTACTAAGTCACACCTGTTAGGTAAACAAATATCTACTTTCCATCAATATGCCTTCCAATCGAATATACAAATTAAAGCTTTAAGAGCCATTTTCTGAGAGATCCGGGCAAAGTGAGAAAGTTTTGAAATTATTGCGAAGCGAATATACATGAGCGAAGCAGTTTTGCTATCGTGTGCATGTACCTTTAAATTCTATATACCAGGGGAGCGCCAAGGAAAACTTGATGTCCGTTTTCTACGGTATCGAAAACATCATTTCGATCCATCAGGCGGCACTTTCTCATACATTGCTTCCCGTCGTTTACGTAGATTTGGAACAATTGGTTTTTAGTCTAGAGGATGTATACCAGATCTAAAATGTTACGGAGATGATCTTGCCTTGAGTTTTTGTTTCGATTACTTCCCTAATGTTTAAATTAGGAAATTTAAAGAAGAGATCGGAAAATCAGCGCGAACTGGGAGCGTTCAAGAAGCGTTCAAACGCTCGTTTTTCTAGAAGTCGCTGCATTGACTCGGGCAAAGACTTTCGAATGTTGACTCTGAATTCGAATGTTGACTCTGAATTCGAATGTTGACTCTTTCTTTGAAAAATAAAATCATTGTTGTTTTGAAATTGAAAAGAGACGGTGCTTGATGAAAAGAAATGAAGAAAGCAGCTGAACTGTGGAATGAGAAAGAAAGAAGATGGAATTTTTCTGCAACGGAGTTGTTGCTTCGTTGCAAAAAGAGGTTCAAAGCTGAAAAATGAACTGTATTATGATGGTGGGAGAACCATTCATTGGATGATTGGATCTTGATTCTTGGTAGTAGATTGGAGTAGAGAGCACAACATGAATTTGGACTTTTAGTATATTTTGAAATGGGAAAAAGATAATATATTTTGGATATGGCTAACCTGGCAGAATTTATTCCTCCCCTTATTGAGTGGAAGAAGAAGTGTTTGTAGTCTGTTTGTTTGTTGTTGCTTTTTAAATTCTGGCTTGGCCGACCCTCGATGTACGATGATGTGGACTCCGTGGTTGTTGCTTGTTGTTTATGAATACGCATTGGTGGTCAGAGAAATAGAACATTGACATGTGATTGTATTTTAAGGGATTTTATTGTTGATAATGATAATGGTAATGACTTGTAAAATGTCAAAATACATCGACAAAACTTGACATTATTTTTATGATACACTTTAACTGTTTTAAATTTCTGTGCTACAATTAAGTGATTAATACAGCCGAAAAAAAAGTCACACAATTTTTTAACTTTTTTTATGTGAAGAGTTTGCTCCTGTTTGTCAAAAACTCAAGGGTAAAAGACTTGTCATATTTGCCTCCAACATACTTAAGATTTTGAGACTCTTTAGATTTCCCAATTCTTTGAAAAACTACACAGCCAGCAAAATTTAGAGATTTTGCTTAGTAGAATCTCAGATCTTTATTTTTTATCTGGTTTTTCATCTCAGGGGATTTTACAGCGCTAATAGTTTTAATATAATTTTAGAACGTTGTTAAATTTTTCAGAATTTATGATGCAATTATACGATATTCCTAATTGCGTATGATTTTCGAATTTTGAAATTGCACAAGTCAACTTATTTCCATTAAATTCTAGTCTTGAAATCCTCTGTAATTCACATCCCTGTCTCAATAAACCGGGTGATGTCTCAAGTTTGTTAAATTTTGTTGCCTCTGGGGTCTCGCTCTGCAAGGGAAACTTTTTGAAGAAGCTAGAGGTGTATTTTTCCACCGGAGACGAAATTTTTCCAAGTTTTCCAGCAGGTATGTGACACGGGGTGTTTATGTTAGTTCTTTCGTTAAGGGGTTTGTCAAAAACTTGCATCTTGGAAAAAAGAGTTTTCGAATGTGCTTTTTATAATTCGAACGTTCGAAATTAAAGATTCGAAAGTTCGATTTTGAACGCAAGGAATTTGAAACCGGAAGTAAAACAAGTTCAAAACAAAAAATGATAACCAAAAATACTTAATGCTTTTAAGGCAGACAAACTTTTCCTTTTTATTGAATATTCTTAGAGAGTAGAGTAAGAGCATAATGGATTAAGGGAAAATTTTTAACCTATAAGTCCCATTCATTTGAAAGTGCTCATTTTCCAACGATTCATAAAAAAAATTGTATAATTTCCCTGAATTTCCCTCAAATCCGTAGAAGTGAATGTCGTAAGTTTGTACGCCTGAAGTGTTTGAGTAAATCTCTAAAGTCTTCCTGGACCCTAGCAGTTGTCGGGGTTTCGCGGGGTTTGTATTTACGAATTGATTACGAATCTATTTTAAAATCGCAATTTCTAGTGCGTGACCCTATAAATATTTTGCTTGCAACTTGCGAATCGAGTGACTTGCCTGGATCGCTTCGCAATTCTTATACATATACACTAGTTTTTAGCCCATTTTGAACATAAAGAGGTCCCCATTTCCCCATTTCTTGGTAATATGGGATAAGTTCTACACAAAAATAAAAAATGAGGTTCTGAATATTCCTCGGTATCTAGAAATCATAGGCCAAAACCACGTTTTTGCCTAATTTCTGCCCTTTTTGAGACCAAATATCTCACATGGGCCTCACTTCTACATCTACCAGTTACGATTTTCTGATAAACAACTGAACTTACTTTCATTTGCACAAAAAAAAATCATCAACAAGGGGTGTGGTCACAATCGCAATCACAATCGAACGTTACTTCAAAATGGACAGCTAAATTAGTGTGATTTGGTTTAACCTCATTTGAACAGATCGGGTGTTATCTCCATTTTTCTTCAAAGTGAAAACTTTTATAATGATTCTCTTGAACGGACAGGTCTCTCTTTTCTTCTCTCCAACACAAAAACGAACACTGAGGGGCAAGTGTCGATCCTGCTCAAGAAATTAAAACGGTAACAATCTCTCTTGCATAGTTATTTAATACACTATCGATAGAGTTTACCATCTGTTATTGTTTTCTTACTGTGTAAATTCTTTTCAAAAGACATTTTCAGTGCATTGTAGTAGCGCTAAAATATTTTCATAAGAGGATTTTTACAATATGCCAACCTGGAAACCCTTTCGATATGATAAAATGTAGCTTTACAGTCCGTGTGCTAGTAAATGAAACTTCTGATCATGAACATTAGTGAAATTTGCTTACGAATAACGTGATATGTTTGCACTATAGAGATAAATATCCAAAGGCCCCTACATAGGGGGAAAAATAACTATTCTTATTTAAAAATACACGTAATAATAACTGAAGCCAATAAGCTTTTGCGTTACACTTTATTGCTTACGTTACAGTAAAAAGATTTACAATCAATAGTAAAAACAGCCTATTTCGATGTCAATCAGCTTGAGAATTTTGTTTAATATATTTTGACCCATATAGCAACAACAAATATTTTTGGGAAATTTTTTTTGTCACGATGTTCTAAAATTTAAGTTTCATTCGCGTTAATATAATGGTTGTAGCACTCTTCAGCAACATAATTTCATTGCTTTTTTATTTTAAAGAAGTTTTCGTTTCAAAGTATTCGAATCATTAATTTCTTTCCAACGATACCAAATTCGATATTTATTATAGAAGTTGAGCTGAAAAAATGTTTTCAATGATATACACGAACGAAAGATGTGTTGTTTTAAAAATAATCCCTGAGTATTTGCAATATGTTTCAGGTTCCAGCTCATTGTACAATAAATTTTGCAAATGCAAGCCTGTGCCACATCACGTCATTTCTAAAGGGCAAGCAAATTAGAAATTATTTATTTTGTTTGTCAGATACTGAATACAATAAAATTTACAGGCAACCGAAAGGAATTGCCTGGGGTAGTTGCTCGAGCACATCTCGGAAAGCGATGAAGTTTAAGTTTACATAATGATACTAATTATAACTATACACACACTTTAGAAATATATATATGGGGTTAACGAATTCGTGGACCCTGCTAATCATGAAAACCTCTAAAATTTGCCCTTATTATTTTTTTTTCAGCTCTCATTGAACATGATTCGTTTAGGTAATATGTATAACGTAGTTTATTTTGTAAAATGCACCTAGAAACAGATTATCAAATATGCTGGGACACACCCTTTTGACTAAAGTGCTCACTTTTTAACAGAATGTGAAAAAAAGGTCACAAAATATCTTAAAAGGTTTTTGGCTCTACAATAAAATTTCATTAACTGGGGTCTTTACGGTTGAACCTCAATCATAAAAAAAAAGACTCCTCCAAGAAGGATATCAAAAGAAAGTCAATATCACCACATCACATGATGTCAATATCAACGTAAGAAATAAGCAAAGCACACCAAAGTCTAGGGTTTACCATATCCTGGTCCCGTGGTGATATCATCTGCAAAAGCTTTATCGAATGATTTGGTTGTAGTGCAGTACCTCTCATTTAAAGGTATTCTGAGCTCCAATGTATAGGTTTTTGCTTCAACAGATTCGCCAAAGTCNGCAAAAGGGGGGGGTTTTCACTTTTACGGTATGACGGTATTGGGCCTTTTTACCCCCGGTAAATCGGTATTACGAGAAAAAAACGACGGGATTACGGTATTTCATTTTCTACCGGTATCGGTAAATTGCCTGTTTTTTTGTCGGTATTTCGATATTTTTATCAATAAAAAACGGTATTTCGGTATAAAACTATTTACCTTTTAGTTTCTTCATGAGTTTCATGCAGAAAAATTTCCGCTATTTTAACCAGTAAAATTTTCTTGCTCGCTTCGCTCGCACAATCTAGGATGTCCTATTGAGTTATTGTCAGGGCGAGGTTATTCAAAGTAAGCAAAACTTTACGATAACTAAACAATTTTTGTTATTTTTCTGCGGGCGCATTTTTTTAATGACAACTTTTGTGATGCAAATACTGCATCCAGTAGTTCTAAAAGCATCTTGTGCAGCATCGAACGATTAAAAAGTAATTCACATCATGATGCACATGATGCGTTTTCAGGCAATCTAGGCATTCTAAATTTTAAATTTTTTCTTGGGCGAAACTCTTGGAACGCCGCACCAGGTACGGCAGGTACGTCGTTCGCCGTACCATATTTTTGCCAACAAATGGTCAGTGTTAAATAAAATCAAAAATTGTATGACCAAACAAGGCATACTTGGCTAACAATAGCGTATTAAGGCCGTTTTTCAATAACAAAGGAGAGCGAAAATTCTCGAAAAATTTTCCCGCTCGCTTCGCTCACGTTATTTTTTATACTTTTTTTCTTTCCTCCGATAGGGGGGGGGTTAAACTTTTAGAATTTGCATCCTCTAGTTCCACCACAGCACCACCTCTATGAAGCCTGTGTTGAAGTCTACGGCTTCTCAGACCATGATTGGCCCAAACCTCGATTTTGAATTAATTCTCAATATAAAAGACATCTTATGGGTCTGCAAAGAAGAAATTATTAGGGGAAAGGCTCATTTTTGCATTTGCCTCCCGTAACAAGCAAGTAACTTTGGCGCGGCAGACCTAAAATATTGCTTTATGAAAGCTCAAATAGCTGTAAAAGAGGCCTTAAAAAGTGGACGATATCGAGAATAAGGTCACAAAACTAGCAAAAAACTTTATTGGCGAAAATGTTTGGTATAAGAATGGGACAAGCTGGAGTTTTTACAAGCTCTCGTTTGATTTGGTTGGTCGTTAACCTGTAATAAAACAATTTTGTTACTTTTTCTAAAGAACGCGTCATCTCTATTACTTCAAACATGAACATATAAACGACTGGACATCCATCTCCTTTGTCTTTTTAAAGATAACACAGCTAGCTTCGCTGCCGCCTCGTTAAAAGCATAAAACGAAACAATAGATTTTGATGATATACCACTTGGGAATACCTTGCTAACAACGTCAAAACTTCGACAAAAGTCTCTGTTGTTCTACTCTTCTCAAGTCTTTTATCTATATCATAACAAAGGCAAAATTATCGTCAGCTCGTCAAAAGTCCGACTAATATTTCTAAATGTTGACTTAAAAGTGTCTAATAATTTTAGAGAGTGTCACATTCTAATTTCGATGCTCTTATTACACAGGCTCTCAACTTTTGCAAGCTATTTTTTCAAGTCATAAAAAAAAATATTGGAGTGACAAAAGGGATTCAAAAGTGTACACGCAGTTGAAATTCTGCATTTTAGAGTTGAAAATGTTGATAAAATATATTACAAACTAGTAAAAAAATTCGAAAATAATTTTTTTGTACATTATGAGTAATGTTCAAGCTCTATCAATCTTTTTACCTAAATAATTCAAAGAAATAAAATTATGACGGAATATTGCCGGATTTTTCATACCAATTTTGAAATACAGGCGGCAACGAAGCTCGCTTCAAAGAGACAATAAAAGATAGATGTCCACTCGTTTATATGTTCATGCTTCAAATAACCAATTAGTGAAGTCTCTGGTAAAAAGTCCAGCCCATCCCATAAGAATAGGTCAATCTGCTTAAAAGAGACCATAAATAGGTTTAATTTAGCCCAATAAGGTCACAATCGTTTAACCAAAGATTTAAAAGCAAAAATGTTTTTTTTCGCGCGTGAATACGTGAATTGGCAAAAATTTGTGCGTGAATACCTGAATTGAGGGTTGACTGGGGGGCCTCATAAAGTACAAAACTTGTTTGTACAATTTCTCATTTGTTACTACACAATAGATTTGATAACTGAAAATTCATTATTTTCGAGAAAAAAAACATAAATATAATATCGGTATCGGTATTAGGCTTCCTTCACCGACGGTATTACGATATTTGACCCAAAATCTTGTCGGTATGACGGTATTTAAGACCCCTGAAAACCCCCCCGCAAAACCATAGACTGAATGACTTGTTGGACTGTTACTTTGACAATTGATGAGATTTCTAGGGTTTCCTCCTCTTCTTAAGATTCATGAAAGAAGTTACTGGTATTTTCCATATCTTTTCATGTTTATAATAAATTTTGGAATTTACAAAAAAGTTTATATTGAGTAAAATCTTTCAATAATTTAAAAAATAATTTTGTATGAATAATAAATAATAACGCGAACGGATGTTTTTTAGTTTTCATGTCATATATATCTCAAAGCCCATAAATTTTCAGTATTCAAAATGGTGTCCAAAAGGTGAATAGACACTTATGGAAGCAATCATAGTTGAGAAAAAATCCTTTCGTTTGCCCGTCTGTTTTGCCTTTGATAGGTCATGAATTAATGAACAAAGAAAGTCTAGGATGCTTTTAGAATTTCATCAGAAAACTGATTGCTTTCTATGATACTTAATCTTCTCTAGTTCCTTTAAGATAAATTTTAAAAGCTTTCCTTTCTCTAAAGACGGATGGTTATCTCTCGAAGATTATCTTTTTAAACCTTTATGTCAAACAATTCTTATCTCAACTTCAATTTATTGTGTAAACCTTTATTTCGATGTTTTTGGTCTTTTTCCAGTTTCAAAAGTTTTTCTTAAATGATGACTTTTAGATTGCTGTGATAACACTGAATAATAAAACAAAAAATTTAAAACTCATCACATTCTTCAAAATAAACCAGACGAAAATACGGGTGTATAAACATCAACTATTCCAATTCCAATGTTGCCCAAACTCTCTTGCTTACATCATCAAAAAGTTAAGCACAATCCGTGGCATTGCCATAGGTTCAAACTTTTGACAGTTTAAGAAAAGAAAAACACTTCACTTACACGTTTTTTTTTTTATTAGAACCTAGTTTATAAGAACATATAGGCTGAAATTCGTCGAAAAATTAAGAACATCTTAAGAACATGCCCAGCCTCAGTTTGGAAAAATGACAAGAAACTACAATTTTTTCCTCTTTTTAAGCAGTTTTAACCGAATTTAGGGGTAGATCTTCAAAATTCGAGAGTCAAATATTATCCAAATTTTGCCAAATTTAAGTGCTCTTTATTTTGTATCATATTATCGATTTAGAGTAGTCTGAAAAATTAAGAACGCATTTAAGAACATTTTAGGCTGAAAATTGCTAAAAAAAATAAGCACACCCAGGCTCAGCCAAATTTTAGGTGTTCTAATAAAAAAAAAACGTGTATTTTGATTTATTTTCACCCGTGATACGTGAGAGTTTAAATTCTCACGAATGGACTCTGAAAATGTTTTTCTCCATAAAACCCACACAGTGAGTAGAAGGGTTTAGGGTTTTTTGTTCATTTGAGTGTTTAATCAACTGTCCACGTTTTTATCTGGTTGTTCACAAATGTACTGGAGTCGTCATCGTTGTCGTCTCGCTGTCCCGGCGTACCATAACACTTCCTCTCCGCGTGAACATCTTGCGTAGATATCTCTTAGGTAAGCAGCATGATTCGAATCTTCGGAACGTTTCATGCATGCGTGAGTATATGAAGACGTTGTACACGACATTGCTTGTCTGAAGAAGCTTTAAGAGTTGGTTGATATACTTCATGGTTGGCCTGTGATGTGATAAAATAGAGAACGGTTGATATTATACAGATGTTTGAAAATAAGCAATTGAAAAATTCAAATGAAAACTTTCCATGAAAGATATATTCCCATAAGCAGGCTTCCCATGTGTACAAAAGATCAGGCAATTATCCTACGACAAAATGTTCCTTACAAATGGTTAGTTTTTCCTATGATCCGGACTGTTGATGGGAGTTTCATAACAATCTCTCCAAAATAGCCGAGTGAGGTCATGGGTCAAAAGTACGAATAGAAATCATTATATGTTGTAGGTTAAGCGATGCTTGAGTGCTCTACGAGGTAAAAAATTTGCCAAGTTTGGCGAGAAGAAATTATTAAAAACTTACGATAATATGATTCCATTACCAGAGCCCAGTCCCCAACTGGCGTTATAGATCAAGTGAAAGAAATCACGTGGTAGAACGGTTATACTGAACACGCTTGACATGACCACCAACATGAGCGTCACTTTGCGACCTCTTCGAGTCATACCATGAGGATTTGCGCAACTTCTTTGTAAAAAGCGCCGATGTTGAGATCTATTCAGTTTGATATGTGCTAACAAGGTGGTTGAGATGAAAACAAATATAATGATCAATATACGGCCGCTTATGGAGATGAGTGACGGGTAGAGATAGGTCGGAGTCCGTACTAGAACAATTGAGCATAAGCCGTTATCATTAATGTATGATCCAACTATATGATGAACTTCACTGAGAAAACCAAGCAGTATAGCACCAGCGGCTAACAAATGTACCTGTCCTCTACTTAGCCTTTTCCGGAAAGGGAACACGATCGCGCGACACCGATCGATCGCCATGATGAGAATTATACCGATTGAGATATTGGTGAAAATACGACATAGTGGTGATACAAACTTGCAGCCATACCATCCCAAATGCCATGATTTATAACACGTGACTAGCCAGTAGCCGAACATCATTGGGTCCAACATGGATGATAAGAAATTGAAAAATGCCAGATACAGGATAAGTAATTCGATAACAGGTCCACGTCTCCAGAAACTGCGGAATGAGAACAAAACAAGACCGTTACCCGTGACTCCGATGAAGAAGATGAGCACATAGCCTAGAAGCACAACATATGTTTTCGTTTCTAGTTCACAAGTTCCATGGCTATGTGATGAAGATTGTGTTGTTGTAGCGTTATTTGATGTTTGGTTGAAGATTGCAGTTGACAGCGTTGTCAGTGAAGTGATTGTCGACACCATTTTGATTATGTCGTTGTTGGTGCTGTTGTTTCTTTTAATTTTACTTTGATATTTCTTACCTGAAAAAAAAAATTCAAAAATCTAAATTTGAGTTGACAATAGCTAATGGGGAGGAATTGAACATAAATCTCACTTTTTCTGGTTCTAGCATAAAACCGAACAATGTCAAAATCATCTACTTTGGTTGAGCACCACCCATTTGAAATGAAATCCTCCTTGATCATTTGTCCAACTTGAGCAAAAAAAAAAAAAATCTCCAAACATAAAGAACACATTCGTCTCGATTAATACGCCTCAGAATCCTCTTCATTTCTACAAGCACAGTTGACTGACTGAACCAAAAAGAAATCTCAATAGGAAAATAGAAGTTCATGAAAAAATCTTCTCATGAAAGAGAAACCCTTTTACTTGTTGGAAGCCGATTGAAAAATAAACAGTGCTTTCTCTCCAAACAGAACTATAATAAAATTTCATAATGTTCATCATCAAACCGCAGAAACAAAAAGGGTTGCCACAGTGGGTTACTAGCATAGAACCTTTTGAATAAATCATATTCAAACACTTCTTTTTCACTTCATGATAAAAATGAATGGTGTATTTTTATACAACGATGTAGGTATATCATTGTGATCAATTTCTTATCAAGAAAAACTTCCGATAAAAGGTCGAAACTTTGATAGCCTCCTTTCGGACGCCCACGTCAAATATTGGGCGTCATAGGCGTGTTTGTCCCGTTTACTCGAGTCGGCCCCTGACCTCTTGGAAGATTTTCTTTATCTATTTTCTTCCCCTTTCTGAACTGATTTTGTAATACTATCTTCTATCCTTCTTTAGAAACTCTTAAAATTCAATCAGCGCTATTGCTTCCAACAACCTTGGAAGTCTCTAAATCGTAAAACGACACAGCGACACAATTGCTACATACCTATTTTACTGCAACCATTTTTTATTCAATAAACAATAAGCATGATTTTATAAAACTTAGACAAACAACGCATTAAAAAAACGATACGAATCCTGCCAAGTAGCTATTTACTATGTGCACAACACAGTCAAATCTATGATAATCCGTTGTAAATATATGAAGTCAGATACTTTTTATTTTTATTCACCACTGACACATATCAAACTGTGATTGATGGAGGACCTAACCATTGACCCTCTTTCTTAGGCTCTAGAAGACATTCATCATTTTCACAGAAAAGACATAAATGACGTGAGCGGAACCAAAGAAAAACATTTAAGTATAATATAAAAACACCTATAAGCTATAAAAAACAGCCGAATCTGTGATAATCTGTTGTAAGCGATATTTCCGATCAAATCCTTTCATTTCTTTACTCACACTATCACCAATAATCAAACTGTGCATCGTCAACCATTACCTGACTCCAGGATATTTAGAATAAAACTAAATAGGTTCAAAGGCGGCGGACGGCAATCTTACGGCCGGATTATCAAAAAACTGAGGCGTTATAAAGAAATAGACAATCAAGATTATGAAACGCGCTAATGACAACGAGTTTACCGTTATGTACACGTTTTTTTTATAAGAACATACAAAATTTTTGAAGCCTTCGGATGCTCTTAAGTTTTTGAGTTTTGGACTTTATTTTCGCCATTTCTTGAGCATTTTCGTCTATTTTCCTATGAAATCGGGTGTTTTAGAGTCCGATAAGCCTTACAGTTTGTTCTTATAAAAAACGTATACAGAATCACAACATGCAACTTACTTATCACAGTTCACTCGACAGATATGCTGCCAATTTACTGAGGTAAATGATTTGACTATATATACTCGTGCACCAAAGGCCACTTTAATAAATTGTAAACGTAATGGCTCTAACGGTCAGTACGATCCTTCTCACTCTCCCCATTCCTAATACACCTTTTCGACCGTATTCAGCCGCCCGCGGGCATTTTTTGTCCGTTTTACCACCCTAAAACCGTCCCAGTCTTTTTTCGCACCTATAGATAATATAAAAAGGTGTAAAAAAAGGATTGGATCGAGTTTAGGGGGCTAATTAAATAATTACGTGACATGCGCCTGACCGCGCGACTGTGGCCGAAAAGGTGTACAGGCATTGTCAATAAGACAATACCCTCAGACAATACTCTCAGGCGAGACTCAACTCACGAGACTCTTTCGCGATACAGAGCACTTCTTAACGAAGACCTGACTGTTTTAAAGAAGGTTTGTGTTGAACTTACTTTCAACCTCCTTGATCAAATATTCAAATCCGTATTAGTAGACCTCATTGAAAGAGCTTCATTTTCTCAACACACGACTTTCAAGAATAATTTATCCCATCGTTCAAAATGATTGATTTTTTTCCTATGTTTGTTTCCTTGACTATTCTTGCCGCTTCATGATAATCTACTCTTTATATATCATATCTTCTCTATCGTGACTTTCTAAACCCACTTCTTCTTCAATTTCTTCCTACACATTCTATATTATACCCCCTTACTTGAAATCAGATAAATATTCATTTATTTATTATTTGCCCTTTCTTTTTGGACTTTTTGTATATTATCTGATAACATTTAAAACAGGTTAAAAACAAGAAAAAGTTCTCTTCAAAATTTCTTGAAATATAAATAAAATGAAAATGGGTTGGACTAGATTTTTAAAAATTGACTCAAAATTAGGATCATATTAATTTTTCAGATTTTAGTCTCTGGAACATGTAAGTTCCAGTTTGATTTTACGTAACCGTTTTTTCTTTCGTTCTCGCTCGCTATATATAGAAAATTCCGTCTCCTCTTACATAACCTAAAAGGTTCATAAACTGCCTCATAATAGATCTGCCTTAAATTATCAAACAGGTTTCTTGGAAAATTTACTGGTGATCCGAATTCCATTAAGATTTTATAGTTGTGACTCTAAATATAGTACGATTTAGAAAGGGTGACTTGTA
>NW_027104335.1:0-3850 GCF_902728285.1 Clytia hemisphaerica | reverse complement strand
CTAACTGAAATAAAGAAAACTTTTGGTTTTTTAGAAGGCTCACGTTGAGTCCTTTAAATCTAGAATAAAGTTACCTGACCATAGCCGGTTTTCTTTTCATGAAGTCAAACTTTATGGGAATATTTTTTAGTATTTTCGATTTTCTTTTGAAAAAAGTGTCATAATTTGAAAAATATGCTATACTGGACGGTGAAAATTGCTTTCCAATGCAGCTTAATATATTAGCCAAGACAAGCATTAGATTATGCATATTTTATCTCAAATAAAGTGTAAACTACAAAGAGTTTTTTGCCAAATTTGTCTGATTATAACTACTCTAGGTCAAATTTCTGGACCAAGCCAGTTTGATTAAGCCCTGATACTTATGTTTTCTGAAAATTGAGGTCATTAATAAAAAAATTATCCAGGAATAAAACTGAAATTCGAAACTTTATTTTTTCCAAAATTTTTCACCTTTTTGGGTGACATTACCAGACTCATGCTCAAATATACTAAATATTTTACAAATATTTTTATATAATAATATCTTAACACCATCAAAGAATTCTCCCTCCAAATTTGAGGACTCTAGCTACACTAGAAAAAGAGATATGCAAAATTTAAGAAGCATGACTGGAAAATTTCTTTTTTTTCTTTTTTGACACATTTTTCGAATTTTTCCAAGCTATTTTCCTAACCTTTTTTTGACATTTTTAGTCAAATTTTTGACACTAAAATTTGAATATCTTTACAACCACTAATCCTCTGGAGGCCTATGACCCCTCATTTTCTTTCTTTTTCAAAGCTCTACAAGATAGGATAGATTTTGAAAAAAAATTAAAACTTGAAAAATCTTCTGGAGTTGCTAGCATAGGGTACAAAGTCCAAATATGCGTTTCCCGTAATTTTTGTGTGAAGAGTTAGGTCTACACTGTCTTTCTGTTCTGTAACCCAGGCGTACCCAATCGAATCGATACTAAGACTTTACGTTCTTATCGATTGGATTCGATTGCTATCGATTAATCGCTGATTGCTTTCGATTGTTATCGATTAATATCGATTTCTTTATATTCGCAATTCACCCGACTCTATCTCTAGAGAAAGAAAAGAAACTCAATAAAATTATTTTTACGTGCCGCGGTATCGAGTTCAAAGGAAAGAAGGCCATTTTTTCAATGCCCCTTGTGAAAAACATTGTATTAGTTAATGGCCAGTCATTTATCTCTAATTTAAACTTTGTTAAAAAAGTACAAAGTAATTTGAATACTTCACATACTGGAGTCGTTTATAATGCATGTAATATAGTCAGTTGGCCACACTAGCGTCCCGCCAAAATGCGTAGGAACATGTTCAAAAATCTGAGGCAATGCATCGGACATCTCAAAATTCACTAAAATCGATTTTTTGCTATAAAATTGATATTTCTCAACATTGGGATCTGAAATTTTCAGAAATAACCCGCTGCAATATTTAAAATGATACGGCTTTGTCAAAATATCAAAATTTGCATTCAGTACAGAGAAATGATAAAAAAATAACATTGTTACTATTTTATCTCATTTGTGTAGTAATAAGTTAGTTCATCGCTAATAACTCAATTGGTTAGAATTACCTATTTAGGTAGTCCCAATGTCTTCAGACCAGTGCGTAACATAGGTAGAATTCAAGATATTGATAAAAATGTAACATTGCATAAATAATGACAATTTCCTTCAACCTTTTCATTGTAACAGTGATTTACCAATGTTTGTAAGTTATTATGATGTATGTTTTGAATTAAAAGAATTATAGTGAATTTGAATTTAGTTCAATGACACAAAAAATAATAAAATTGTAACAACTTGTCAGTTTTTCAAGCTTCGGTCTGAAGATTTTTCTAATTCTGCCATATCTCAGAGGAATGTAAAGAGATGGGAAAACAGCTTTTCTGATTACTCAAAGTTCAAATTTTTTATTTAAAAAGGTTATGATAACTATTGATTACACTATTTGAGCAGTAAAACCTTCCTAAAACTTTTTCAAGTGTCATTTTCTTTAGTTAAAACCGGGCAAGCTTATGATTGAGATATTACAAAATTTTAGAGTATGAAGACTTTTGAGTAGTCCAAATTTGTTTGCTATGTGCGTTACATTTTGATCAGATTTTGTACTTGAAAGTAATCTTCTCTTTATAAAATATATGTTGATTTGGTAAGTGAAGGGTCCTGAATTGGTTATTTCTAAATCAGATGCCTTAAAAAGACAAAATAGTGATATTTATGTAACAAATCGTTTTTCCAAATCTTTTCATATTATGTTACGCTTTTATCAAATTTTTGGGATTTAACTATGTTTTTTATGTCTTAATCCTAGTTTTAAGTTCAGTTGGAAGTTTGAAGTAACAGTTCACAAAATATCATTCAATAATAAACAATTACTAGCCGTATGCGCAGCGTCGCACGCTGCGTGTCCCAATCCAGTGAATCACTGCACATCTAAAATATTCTAACGGAAGAAAGATAGCCGCCGATTGATGATTTGATTTTGATTTTAGGAAATAAAGGAGAAAAATTAAAAGATAACATTGCATTGCTATTTTTAACCACAATTAAATAAATGGCTTAGCAAAAGTATATTTTAGATCTTCTTAGCCATCGTGGCTAGCCATCGTGGTTGGACATTCGAGGGTGACTTTGAAAGACTTTTAGTTTAAGACTTAAAGTTTTGAAAGTGTTAGGGAGCCGCTATTGTAAACAGAAAGTTTTAAAGAGCATCTGAATAGGAATTCTTTAAAATGACAAAAAAAATTTGGGAAGAAGGTTGATTTTCACGCATCAAGCTCCAAACTTGGTGAATAGAAAATAGTATCTTGGGTCTCAAAGTTAGTCTACTGGTAGAAAATCTGCTTAAGGTGCAAAAAGATGATGGTTCAACGCCATGAAGAAAAGGCTTTGTAGGGCTTTGTTAGATTTTCGAAAACTTTTTACAAAACGTTGTAAACACACACGTTTAAGCGTATTAATATATAGATTAGAGAGACAATTTCAAAGTGAAAGTTTGAAAGAAACTCTTGCTATACCCTTGAATGAAGTAATTAATTTTACGCAAGCCACAGTTGGCTTACTGGTTCAAAAGAATGCACATTCTTCAAAAAGACCAGAGTTCAAAGCGGGACAAAGTATAATATAAAGATGCTTTGAAAAGTTTTGAAAGTGCTAGGGAGCCGCTATTGTAAACAGAAAGTTTTAAAGAGCATCTGAATAGGAATTCTTTACAATGACAAACAAAATTTGGGAAGAAGGTTGATTTTCACGCATCAAGCTCCAAACTTGGTGAATAGAAAATAGTATCTTGGGGTCTCAAAGTTAGTCTAGTGGTAGAAAATCTGCTTAAGGTGCAAAAAGATGATGGTTCAACGCCATGAAGAGAAGGCTTTGTAGGGCTTTGTTAGATTTTCGAAAACTTTTTACAAAAGGTTGTAAACATACACGTTTAAGCGTATTAATATATAGATTATATTGTATAAATTCACTTGATGATAAACCTATCTATTTTAGCCTAAAATTCAGCATCTTCACGGTGATATGTTTTTTGTTACATTTTTATCTTATTCCTGTTGATAAAGAAAATTGAAGTTGAAAAATAATTGAATTAGGCTTAAAACACGATGAAATCAAAATTAGTAAGTAGGCCTACTAATTGCAAGGTGTCAAATACCATGGTGTGTGCACAATAATAAAATCAGCTTTTCTTTCCAAAAACGGGGAAAACGGCGATTTTCATTTATACAATTACTTTTCGTGTTATGAGATATAGTATGTTTGTTTGATAGTCTAGTTATTATTGGCCAAATGGTTCTTAGTGACAAAATTAAGAAAAAACTCTCTGGCAA
>NW_027104334.1:95253-107480 GCF_902728285.1 Clytia hemisphaerica | reverse complement strand
TCAATGGAAAAATTATATATGAAAGTTACTAACACAAAACATAATCAATAGGTTTTCTAGCTTCTATATAGGGAATGATCGGGAGGTAAACGCCTTAAAAAAACACAAAGTGCATGAAATGAGTGAAGTTGATTTTCAAAGGGGTGCTGAGTTATATTATACTAGATTCTTTTTCATAGGAGCCAGTAAAATGAGTTTTTGAGGCTAAAAACTATCTAAAAATCAAGAAAATCATAAAACAGTGTGTACTACAGATATTTTAGCAAAATCATCATAAATTTCATTTAAGTTATTGGCATATTGTTACAATTACCTGTTGTGAATCTGGACAAAACATGCATAGTGTGCAGAGGGGTCTGAACCCCCCCATTAATATTTCATCCCCCCCTATAAAGGTATCCCCCCCTATTTTTAAAATTTTTTGATCCCGCACCATTTACAGGGGTCCGAGCCCCCAGCATATAATTTGTACTCCCAGTATTGGGGAAGAATTTTTATGAATGAAATATATTTTTCAGTGTGAATTCGTACCAATAGTCAATGAACTTGAAAACACTAGCAAATAAACAGTAAACTAGTAATTTTTTAACCAAAAAGTTACTATCCCCCCCATTTTTATTTGACCCCCCCCCTATAAGCTCAAACCCCCCATTTTAACTGGAAAATTGCCCATCCCCCCTATAAAGCCTTCCTTGAAAACTCGGATCCCCCCTCTTAAAAAAGGGGGGGGGGGGGTTCATACTATGACATGTATAATCATGGATAAAATTGAAGGGATTTCTTGTTTCAATATTTACTATCAAGGACGGATATCCTGGTTCAGAAACCTTAACGGGACGGAATTCATACAACAGACCAAGAAGTTCCAGCACTGCATTGACAAATAGTAAGATGAGCAAAAGATACAAAACCATTCACTATCTTACTTACTGTAGTTGAGGGACAATACCGGATGGTTCAGACATGGCGGACATTGGAGTCATTGGTTGTGGTGTCATGGGTTGTCCAGTCATTGGAGTGACTGGTGCATTTGATGGTGGTGCATTTGAAGGGTTTGATGGGTAATATATACCAGCAGGTTGGTTGCTTGGTGGCATTGGACTGTTGGTTGGGTAGAAACTTTGACTTTGCATGAGCTTTAAAAATCATATAAAGAAAGAATGATGATAATGATATTCCTATCTTGTCAGTGCTGTTAGTCGATGGGTTTCATAATAATTGATCATTGCATTATATCGTTGATACAGGTATAACATTCGTGCTATTTTCCCAATGGAATTTTTCATGTGCACAAGAGCTTTTATAATTATATACTTGAAATCCTACAGGAGTAACTGACAGTAATAATTTATTTTTTACTTGTTGGCAAATGAATGTAAAATTTTTAACGCAGGTCAAGCATTTAGTCTGGTGACATTGAATAGAGGTATGTTATGTAGTATTTTTTTTCTCGTAGTATACAGCTTGAAGGTAAAATGAGAGTTACAAAAAGAAAAGGACCTATCACTACACTATGCTCTGGGTCAATGACAAAACAATATTTATACCTGGTCACGCATCCTTTGCTTGAGTTCTTGATCCTCTTGGTTTTCCATATTGTATCTTTGATTGAATCACAGTCTGTCACAGTCTTTAAATATTTTTAAGAAATTGACTGAAAACTGGAAAAAAGGTTTGAAACACTAAGACACACATAAGTTCGATAAAGGGATGATAATTTGAAAGTTTTTGAATCAATTGCTATTGCTCTATGGTACAGTATGGTATACAAACTTATTACTTTTTAAAAACATTTGATGTAATTGCGACATGAAATTTTGAAACTGTAACTGGTTTGGAAAACGGCAACTCATAATGTTGCATCATTTATCTGAGAAGTACTTCGATTGCTGATGTCTTTAATAAGAAGGATGTGTAAAATATTTAGGCTTCTAGAAGATAGCAAATTTGAGCTGGGAAATCCTGTCTTTTTCTGTTTTTTTTATCACAATCAATTGTTAAAATAATCCTTTGGAGGATGTAAATCTCAATGCAGTAAAGATATGGAAAGATTTCCACCATGTAAGCTAATCCTACAATACTGCCAAAGTTTGTAATATCAATAATTTCTAAAAAAAGTAATCGGCCAATAATTCTTGAAAGAAGTTCAATTGTCTTGGGTTAGAGGACTACTTACGTTCAATCTTGAGCAAAAATTGTTGTTTTGAGAAACATTGTCAAGATTTTTAGGATTTTAGAGTTATATAAATAAGGCCCAATCTTTATAAGAAAGGAGTAGAGCTCCAACTTCTGATAAATTGTTGCACACTATCTATAGGATGCTTTCACAATTAAGAATCAAGTATCAATGGGCACTCATTTGGGCAAAAATTTCAGCCAAAAATGTAATTGAAATGAAATAAATGAAAATGAAAATGAAAAAAATAAATAAATTGTAAAATAAAATAATAAAATAAATTGTAAATGAAAGGGGGTCAGGGGAGTTCGAAACCACCTTTCAGTGAAATTTCAGCCTCTTTAAAAGTTATTAAAGAGTACCATATTTGATTTTCCTAGAATCCTTTCTGGAATATGATAGGAAATCATGATTTTCAGATTAAATTTATTTTCTAACTGCCAATTACTGGATGCAATAGAATGACCTCAGCTCTAGTTAAAAAATTGAAAAAAAAGCCTTTTTTGCCCAAAAAAGCACCCTTGACAACTTTTTTCACCTAGTTTCATGGTTATGATATAAAAGAGTCATCACATCATGCTATCACTTTAAATGGATAGATCAAGGACTGAACTATCAAAATTATTATTTTGAGCAGAGACAAACTCCCCTGGGACAGGTCAGACGGGTGTATAATACCCCTAAAATCTAATTTGTAGTGTTTTTGTGACATCATAACTCCAGCTACTATTTTGAAATTTTTGATTTTCTAGGAAAGTTTTATGATTTTCAGAATCACCAAAAAACAATCCCTCATTTTGATTGGGAAAGCATGGTTTTATATAAAAAACTTTTTTTTAAGTGCAATGCCAAAAAAATGTCAAAAACTTCAAATTGGCATAAATCGACCATTATGGATTGTCAGACCAAAATTAATATTTGGATTTTACTCAGTTCATTACATTGTACTTAAAAAACATATCCAAAAATGAAAAAAATCTAAGTTTCAAACAATTGAATCAGCCCCAAACTGCCCCATTCTTAAAAAAACTGGCTCTTAAGAAAACTTTGCAGCTGTTATCAGGTTACGTTAGGAAGATGGTGCCTCTCGTTGAGCGATCAAACATTTTTGCGAAGCGAATTTATGAGCGTAGCAGTTTTGCTATATTGTGCACGTACCTTTAAGTTCTAACCCAAGCGAAAATTTGCTATAAAATTTGCTATATAAATCACATCTTCAAACCGATGATTTTATCAAAATGACCTTGAATGGTTTGGCTTGAAGCCACCTAGGTAACCTAGCAGTGAACAGCAAACAAAAATTAGTTTGAACGGTGACAGAAAGGATCTTCATCATTCCTTGACCTTAAGCAGCAATTTGTCAAGTAAACAAATCAAAACTGGCCAAAAACCAACAAGTCATCTTTATAGATTTTTGTTTTTGTTTAGTTTTGATTTCAACAAACGATTCGAATAAAATATATACCTTCGACCAATATACTTCGTGTGCTGCCGTGGTTTGTGTGGTGTGTTTGGGGTATTATATGGCTTACGACCCTGTCTCTTTTGGGTTTTATCAGAATTTCCCTTATTTTGCTAGCAACTTGCGAATTGAGGTAAGTTCTGGATTGCTTTGCAACCCTTATACAATACCGAATACGGCTAGTTCTGAAAGCTTGATTTCCTAGTCGCTAGCCTAGTGTAACTAAACTGGCTACCGTCAACTGCTTTAACTTGGGACCACAATTAGGCCACCATTTCACCGAAACCTCCAAAATCATTTGATTTGAGTTAATGAACGGCGTATTAAAAAATACAAGATTTCTCTTTTGCACCCAGTAGGCTTTAAAATTGAAATATGAAAAAAATCTGTAGCGGAACACACGCGAATGGCTGGAACGAAGAAGACCACCACCAAATTAGTGGCAAAACGATGGAGCGTTTGACGTCACTCACGATGCAGCGGACAACCCACGGCATGGCCCGAACATGTTCGGGCCTCTTGATTAATACTTTTTAAAAATGTACTGTTATACAACTTTGTGAATCAAACTGGTATTTGGAACTTTGAACACCTCAGGACTTAGTCATTTTCTCAACATATATATCAAATAATGTAAACATAAGTCAATCAATGATAGTCTTCAAATCATTTTGACATTTTGGATTCTCCTTCACAGTTCTTTCACTCTGGTAAGCTGGTAAGCATTATTTATTATTTACTATTCAATATATTTCCTCTTGTTTACTTTAATGTATCCTCTCTTGTATGTATGATACCCTAGTCTCATATACTCTAGACTTTGTTTGATATAGACTTAGTCTTAGAATTTATTCATTTTTGTTTTTCATATAAACTAATTTTGGATCTTTGTATCTATTTAGTTTGAATCCTTGATTACAAATATACGTCAGTACGAGAATCCTCAGTGGTGAACTCCATGCAACATTCAAACAGCAAGAGATCACGCAAGAGAATTGATTACAGATTACTCCATCATACCGGGCAGGTACGTGAAAAGACACAACTTATCAATGATCATGTAAGTGACAGTTATTCATCCCCTGATACTACCGCCCAAATCGAACAACCTATAGTCGCTCCACATAACCGATCGGACGTCTACTACAACGTCACGAGGAATTGTACCACTTCAAATTCCGAACTTAACGCAAACTCACAATACAATTTGATCTTTCAAAATATTCCGATGGATGATCAATCTTCAGAGTCAGAGGATTCAAAGATGGATGCTCGGTTACTCAGGCAAGCCTCCAATTTAGGACATGACCCTGATGAACAAGCATTCCATTATGAACCCCCACCCCAAGATAGCATTTCATCATCTCATAACCTTTCGTTGTCTCAACATGGTATCGCTTCGCTTCAACATAACGCCCCACCGCCTCAACATGACGTTCTGTTGTTTAACCATGGTGTTCTATCGTTTGAACATGATGCTCTGCTACTTGAACATGACGCTCCGCCGCCTGAACATGACGCTCCGCCGCCTGACCATGACGCTCCGCCGCCTGACCATGACGCTCCGTCGCCTGAACATGGCGCTCCACCGCTTGAACATGACGCTCCGTCGCCTGAACATGACGCTCCGTCACCTGAACATGACGCTCCGTCACCTGAACATGACACTCCGTCGCCTGAACATGACGCTCTGCTGCCTGAACAAGACATTTCTACGTCTCATCATGGCGCTTCAACGTCTCATCATAGCGCTTCAACGTCTCATCATGGCGCTTCAACGTCTCATCATGGCACTTCAACGTCTCATCATGGCACTTCAACGTCTTATCATGGCGCTTCAACGTCTCATCATGGCGCTTCAACATTTCAACATGGCGCTTCAACGTCCCATCATGGCGCTTCAACGTCTCATCATGGCACTTCAATGTCTCATCATGGCACTTCAACGTCTCATCATGGCGCTTCAACATTTCAACATGGCGCTTCAACGTCTCATCATGGCGCTTCAACATTTCAACATGGCGCTTCAACGTCTCATCATGGCGCTTCAATGTCTCATCAAGGTGCTCCTACGTTTTATCATGGCGCTCCAACGTTTCATCATGACGCTCCTACATCTCAACAAGGCGCTCCTACGTCTCATCAAGGCGCTCCTTCGTTTCATCAAGGTGCTCCTACGTCTCATCAAGGTGCTCCAACATATCATCAAGGTGCTCTTATGTATCATCAAGGCGCTCCAACATATCATCAAGGTGCTCCTACGTCTCATCATGGCGCTCCTACGTCTCATCATGGCGCTCCTACGTCTCATCATGGCGCTCCTACGTATCATCAAGGTGCTCCAATGTTTCATCAAGGTGGTCCAACATATCATCAAGGCGCTCCAACATATCATCAAGGTGCTCCTATGTATCATCAAGGCGCTCCAACATATCATCATGGTGCTCCAATGTTTTATCATGTCGCTCCTATGTCTCATCAAGGCGCTCCTATGTCTCATCATGGCGCTCCTGCGTATCATCAAGGAGTTCCCATGTTGTATCAAAGCAATCCATGGTCCCATCATGGTTGGTCACACACCTACCCTTTGACCTCACAATTCAACGCTCCAACGTCACACATCAATGGTCAGACTTCACCCATCAATGGTCAGACTTCACCCATCAATGGTCAGACTTCACGTATCAATGGTCAGACTTCACGTATCAATGGTCAGACTTCACGTATCAATGGTCAGACTTCACCCATCAATGGTCAGACTTCACCCATCAATGGTCAGACTTTACCCATCAATGGTCAGACTTCACGTATCAATGGTCAGACTTCACGTATCAATGGTCAGACTTCACATCTGTCACACACAACAATGGCCTGACTTCACCCATCAATGGTCAGACTTCACACATCACTCCTGTTTTGGTTAATCAATCATCAGGATTTCATGGTCACACTTCAATCAATTCCACCAATCATCACAGAACCAAACTTATCAACCAGACTTCTTCTACACCAATCACCAGAATTTCTACTCCAACCCACAACAAAAGAACACCAGTCGAAATGGAAAGGGTAAAGCAATTGAACATAGAGCAGTGTGTTATTGCAAACGATCTTGAAGACATGGTTGTGGAAAGTGACATTGAGGAACTTACTCTTACAGAGGCTGAACTATTGACATCCAAAACTGAATCACTTCGTACTCGATTTCGCACAATCCATACAGAATTGCAGCTAACACTTGTAGATAACAACAACCTTGAAATTTTCTCAACAAGGTTTAACAAAACTTCAGATTCATTCAGAGAAATCATACAAAAGATCAAGATTCATATGAGAATTCTGCGACGCGACAGAGAAGTAGAAGATTGTGAATTACAGAAGATCCAGTTGGATTCCCACAAGTTCCTGATGACTGAAATCAAAACTTCCATCCCAACTTTACGCACCACCTTCAGCCAAGATCTGACCAACTTCAGCTACGATGAATTGGTCAATGCAAAATCAAACTTGAACCACTACACAAAGAAGCTGGATCACATGGCCCTCCAAGTCAAAGAAATGTTGGTCAACTCACACAAAGCAGACCACAGTGAAGTTGATGGAATCATCCAGTCATATCATGAAGTCTGTGCACTCAAGAACAAATACGTTACAACCATTGAGCATGAAGCATCAACCAATGAAGTACTCAAGCAACAGAAATTTCAATCATCGAAATTGAATATCAAGCTTCAAAAGTTCAAAGGGTATGAATCTGATATTGATATTTACACCTTCCAAAGCGACTTTGAGAAACTACACAAGAAGAATACACCATCATCAGTTCTCCCAGATCTTCTCACAAACAACTACCTTGACGGTCCAGCCTTGAGTCTTGTCAAAGGAATTGATAAGATAGATGAAATATGGACACGTCTCAAATCCTCGTATGGAGATGCCAAATTACTCCTTTCAAAGAAGTTGGCTCAACTCACTCAGTCAAATCGGATGTGGAGGACTCGTGATCCTGAGAAGTTGATTGAGTCAATCAGTAAAATCCTCAACATCACATCAAAGACGTTATCAAGTTGGCAAAGCAACACAACATTGAATGTAATCTCTACTACGGCAACGCCATCAAAGACATCTATGCGTTACTAGATGACAAACGGCAAACAAAATGGTTTGAATCTATTGATGGAAGACATCTTGACGATGCTGACATCTGGAAAGAATTCATCACCTTCCTCGAGAAAGAGTTATCAATTCAACAAATGAAGTTGCTTCACTGCACCAATGATTCTAAACCAGTCCCTCCTCGAAATCCTTCCTCATCACACCACTCTGGTAGACAAGATGATCAAACTCAAAGTCCTGGCAACAACAAAGATGCATGTTTCATTTGTGGTGAAGAAGGACATAACAAGACAAATGGCCCTAAAGGTTCAAAAGATCATTCAGTACTACTCATGTCGAGTATTCGTGGAGATGACAATGACACCATCACAACGATTTAATGCCCTAAAGAAGAAAGGATATTGCTGGCAATGCTTGTATCCTGGTGCACTTCGATCAAATGAGAAACACAAAGAAGGTCGATGTCAAAATCACTTCATCTGCAAACATCAATCACATGATAACTTCCCTACAAAGAAGCATGTCCTCGTATGTCAAGATCATGCATCCAACAGTCAGAATGAAGATACCCTTCAAACGTACAAGGACAGATACATCAATCGACAATCAAATGTATCACCCTTCTCGAAGGACATAAAGCTGGTCTTCTTTGCCACATTCAACTCGCTGAATAACCTTAATCCTGATCCAGAAGTTGACAACAATGCCATTTGCATTTTGCAGACAATTGAAGTTGACAGTCAAAGGTATACAATATTCTTCGATCTAGGATGTAGCGATATGGTCATCACTGAAAAAGCTGTCAAGAAACTGGGCAAACGTGCTTCATTAGAGTTCGATGCTGTTCGATGGCAAAATCCCAATTGGAGGAGTTGGAAAGATTTCAACAATCAGCTCTGGAGGTTACAAAATCCTTCTACCACTCTTCAATGGTCAGGATGCCACCATCAGAGGCCTTTGTCTCAAACAAATAACTTCCAAATTCCCAGTTCACTCACTCAAAGAAGTTAAGCATGACATATCAAAGGCTTACAAGGAAGATGGATTTGACCCAACCAACCTACCATCTTTGCCTGCCTCAATTGGGGGAGAGGTAGACATAATGCTTGGCATCAAGTACAAAAGATATCATCCCAAGGAAATCTATCAATTACCATCTGGACTTACAATCTTTGAGTCCTTGTTCAAGAGTGCAGATGGCGGAAGAGGAGTTGTTGGTGGACCACATCGTGCTTTCAACAAGATCAACAACAGTCACATTGCCAATCAAGAGATGACTTCATTCATTGTAGACCGGCATCAGATCCTACGCTCAAACATCAATCCTGACACTGATCTCCTTCATATGAAAGTTCCCAAAGACCATTATCAAAATCTAATGTTGGACATACCCAACCATTCAAATGCACTTGTTTCACGCAACCAAAAGATCTTTGAGCAAGCAGAGAACGCTGGTAGTGAAATCACCTACCGATGTATCAACTGCCGAGATTGCAAAGACTGCAAAAATAATGCATCAACAGAATCGATCAGCATCAGAGAGGAAATCGAGCAACAAATCATCAACCGATCCGTCACCATTGACATTGCCAACAGAACCTCATATGCTCATCTGCCATTGCTCCACAAACCAGAAGTCAAACTTTCAAACAACAAACACAAAGCATTGAAAATTTATTATCAGCAACTGAAGAAGCTTGACAACAATCCAAGTGACAAGGCTGATGTTCTCTTATCAGAAAAGAAGATGCATACATTGGGTTTCGTAGATTACGTTGAAAATATGACACCCTCCCAACAGAATTTATTGAATGACAGTGAAATTGTGAACTACATCCCATGGCGAGCAGTTTGGAAAACCAAATTCTTTATCCCACACCTTTGTCGTGTGTGGTATTTGATGCCTCCCAACCAACCAACAGCGGATACAGCCTTATGACATCTTAGCAAAGGGTACAAAAAACAATATGAATTCACTCATTGAGTTATTGATCAGATGGGACATCACCAAAACTGTATTTCATACTGATGTTCGCAAGATGTACAACTCTGTCAAGTTAGTCGAAAGTCATTGGTGCCTGCAAAGATACATTTGGGAAGAGAATTTGGACAGAAACAGAATCCCAAAGGAAAAGATCATCAAAACTCTAATTTATGGAGTCAAATCCTATGGTAACCAATCCAGAACGTGCCCTCAGGGAGACAGCACGTTTATCAAAAGAGGAGTATCCTGATGCTTACGAAGTCATAACCAAAGATGTGTATGTTGACGATTGTTTATCAGGTGCTGAATCAATGTCAGCAGCAATCAAATTGGCAGATAGCCTGGAAGTTGTAGTCAATAGAGGTGGTTTTGCATTGAAGGGAGTCACTTTTTCCAAACAAACACCTGACAAGGATCTCTCTGCCGATGGTGAAAGCATCAGTGTGGCTGGTATGAAATGGTTCCCACTACACAGATGAAGTGTCCTTGGATGTCAGTGAACTTACTTTGCAAACAAAAGTTAGGGGGAGAGAGAAAACCAATGTCAATCAAGGATATCCCAAAGAACCTAAACTAGAAGACAATGTGTATCAAAGGTGGGCAGAATTTGTATGACATCACAGGAAAGATAACACCCATCACAGCAGGTATGAAACTGGACCTACACAAACTTGTGGATAGAGGTCTTGGATGGGATGACAGAATTCCAGATGATTTCAAACCAATTTGGGAGTCCCATTTCGCTATGATGGAAGAAATTTCAAATGTGAGGTACAGAAGAGCTTGCATTCCAGAAGATGCTGCAAGCCTTGAACTAGATACAATCGACACTGGTGATGCATCCAAGCATATTGCATGTGTTGCAATTTATGCACGATTCAAAAGAAAGTCTGGTGGATATTCAAGACAACTGGTTTTCTCGAGATCAAGGCTTGTACCAGATGGCACCACACAACCTCGAGCTGAACTATATGCTGCAACTCTGAACGCCCATACTGGTGAAGTTGTGAGAAGAGCATTTCAAAAGCATCATCAATCTTCACTAAAGCTAACAGACAGCCAAATTGTGCTTTCTGGCTTCATAGTGACAAACAATTGAAACCCTATGTCCGCAAAACCGTGTCAACGAATTTCATCGCTTCACAAATCCTGATGACTGGAGGTTTGTCAAAAGTCAAGACATGATTGCTGATATCGGGACAAGAAAAGGTGTATCCTTGAATGAAAATTTGTCAGATTCAAAAATGGTTCAATGGTTTTTCATGGATGAAAGAATCAGTGGAAACCTTCCCAACCAAGACTGTTAATCAAATCAAGCTCAATCAGGATGAAGTCAGGATATTGAGAAAGAGCAAATTATATCAACAATCAGTCCACAGAGCATGTTGTCAATGTCATACTTGTCAGAAGCTCAAAACTTGCCATTTGTCATCATCAGCACAATCAATATCTGATCGATACAGTTTTTTCAAAATGTAATCATTGATCCTAAAAATATGGTTGGAAGAAAGCCACTTCAACTCTTGCTCTTGTGATCAAATTCCTGAAACTCAAGTCGTGTCTACCAAAACCATCTTCAAAGGATAACAACGCGTTGGCACAGGAATATTTCTTTATGAAAGCAACCCATGAAGTGAAGAAATTTACACCATCAAAGAGATTGGCAAACATTTCATCTGAGAAAAATGGAATTCTTTACTACAACGAACGTATCCTTCCAATCGAAAAAATCACATCAACTGGAAAGCTCACTAATGCAATGTTTGACTTGTCCTCGTCAACCTTCATTGTCCCAGTTGTCGACAGATATTCGCCAATTGCTTACAGTATTGTTAACTTCATTCACTGGAACCTATTCAAGTTTCAATAAGCGAAAGAGCATAAAGATTTGGTTGGTGGTTTTTTGTTGTACAACAACATCAGCAACAAAAATACAACGTTGGCTATCCCAAGTATTTGTTGGCAGATGAAGGCAGTCAATTAGTCAAAAGATTCTCTCCGACTCAACTTTAAGGATCTTCAAAACCAACTTCATCGCGACACAATGATCGAATTTGAAGTATGTCCAGTTTCAGGTCATTTCATGCACGGAAAGGTAGAAAGGAAGATTCAAGAAATAAAGAAATCAATCGAGATGAATTTCCACAACCATAACCTTTCCTTAATGCAATGGGAAACTGTTGCAGCACAAGTTGGAAATACAATCAATGACATGCCACTTGCTCTTGCTGGACAGACTGATTACGAGATATCTGATGTCTTAACACCAAATCGTCTGCTACTGGGCCAGAAATACGAGAGAAGTCCAACCTTTCCTGTTGATGTTAGCACAAAACCTGAAATTCATCAGGTTGAATCAAGAGATATTTCAAGCGGTGTTCGAAACATGGCTCGTTGTCCATGTGCCACGGCTAATGCATCGACCCAAAATGGTTCAAGAACGATACGACATCAAACCGGAGACATCGCAGGACATGTCCTATTTGCAA